>NC_091332.1:19545895-19723395 GCF_038502225.1 Cherax quadricarinatus
TATTATTGTTATTATCATAATTATTTTTGCAATAACGAAGTGATGAATTCCTGTCAGGTAAATGTTTAAATCTACTCAACTATTCATCAGTTGAGTCTTCTGGACTGTTTTTGAGATGAAGGTTTGAATCTACTCAGCTGAGTGTTTGTTCAATGTCTGAAGCTACTCACCTGTGAGTAAGTGAATTTCTCGAGCTACTTACTTTCGCTTCTCATACACTGCACGAGTTGTGCATGACTCAGAAGACTTATGACACAACCGAAACACGTTGGATCGTTTTTACACAGCTTTCCTGCAAGAAAATCACATTTTACTGTTGCACATGGTGTGATGAAAGTGTAACATGCACACTATGTGCTAAACCAAGTATTATTGCATCATACAGTGTGTTAACAATGACTTTCTCATTGTACAAAATTATATTTGCACCTCCATTAAATGAGTTAATAAGTTTGTCTTTGAGATTAATGTTTTCTGAACATCGGTGCTGCATTACTTCTGCTGCTATTGTTTTCCCAGTTGCTGCTTCTACTGTTGCCGCTACTTTTGCCACTATTATTTATTTTAATCCTGCAGCTGCTAATACTGCAACAACAAGTATTACTCTATTTTCTACAACTATTAAACCATTATTATATTTGGCATTTCATTGAAGACCGAGATTATTCACTTACACAGAAAATATGTAAAAGGTTTGAAATATTCTCTCCAATTAGTTTGAGATGGTAGGAGAGATAATAAAAAAAGCAGAAGAGACAGGGAAATGGGAGATCAAACCACGTAAAAACCTCTTTATGGGTGGGACCTTTTATGTGAAAGTTAAGCAGGAGGTTACCTAGTAGATGTGCTTATTAATCTGAAATCCACTTGATAATACTAGATAGCATTACGTATCCTGACGATGGCTGCTTCAAGACACATCTTTCTAACCTTTTCATTCTCTCTTAAAATACATTTGGTATTATTCCATTACATGAGGTGTGCGAGTTTCAAAGTGTATGACACTGGTACTGCTTGTGAAAGGAGTTATTGCATATTTGATCTCATGAAGTCTTATATCAAACCTAGGTGCAGTCTCACACATGACTGTCGCACTATGTGTTATTAGGAGCTCCGTCCTTGGTGGTTTTTAGAGGTAATTACTTCAATGTTCACGTTCAACTATCTGAGAGTGTCAGTCATCTATTTGACCAGTGGAAAGAATAATGCCTGTATCAGCCTCAGTGTTTTCCTTTGTTCGTGGCGTAATGTTTTGTGCTCTAAATCTCTAGATAAAAACGAAATGGAGTTAGAATATAGAGAAGTTACATTAATTCTACAGAAAATTTGCGAGCATGATGTATTTGATCTTCCATAACGGTGATACCAGTAAGAAATTCAACACACTGAAAGCTTCTCACTACAAACCTACACAGCTGTTTTAAAGAGTAGTAAAAAAAATACCTTTTATTTCGGACATCTTTTTCACTAATCCCTACTCCAAATAATTTTTATTGGAGCCAAAACAAAACACAGTATATGAAAGTTCAGGTTTAAACACCAATGGTGGTACACATCATTCATCCCACAGGTTAATCAAGCCTTCAAATTACACCTAATCTCTGGAAATCCTTCATCGACACTGTAATAATAACTTGTGTCATAATTCCAACCACAGTGCCACGACAACCACTAAATATTTCCTAATATTGCTGGCATCTTAATAGTATTAGATGATGCAGTGGGATTATTTGCAGCACTCACTGCTGCAACAGTGTCGTTATTTTCACTGCCTGCAGCAGCAGTAGTAGTAATAGTAGTAGTAGCTACTACATTAATAATATCACTAGCTGCAGCAGTAGTAGTAGTACCTGCTGCATTAGTAATATCACTAGCTGCAGCAGTAGTAGTAGCTGCTGCATTAATAATATCACCAGCTGCAGCAGTAGTAGTAGTAGCTGCTGCATTAGTAATATCACTAGCTGCAGCAGTAGTACTATTAACCGCACAACCGGCAGCTGTAGCGTCAGTAGTGGCACTGTCTGCTATTGCAGTATCATTAGCAGCACTGTTTGTTGTAGCAGTATCATCAGTAGCACTCAATGCTTTACCTGTAACATTAGTAACGTTAGTAACACTAGCTGCTGCAGTAGGATCGTTAATAGCATTTGCTGCTGCATTAGTATCATTAGAAATACAGTTGCAGTAAAATTTTTAATATGACTTTCTGCTGCAGTATACGCATTAGTAACATCTATGTAGAAGATATATTAGTTGCTCGATTTTCTACAGGAGCATCATTATCAGCTGCAGCAATTGTATAATGATTGATGCAATATCTATGTAATACTTTTTGGACCCCGTGAAGGGTAGCTTTAATGATACTGCAACACCTAGCTATACTAATGATACAAATATCACTTTGGAGATAGTCGTACTAATGCTACTACTGCATCAGCTATTCTACTAATGGAACTACTGGAGAAGCTACTGCTACTATTGATATAATTACTATTCATATAACTGAAACGGAACTACTTATGATACTACTGTAAAAACTAGTGCTACTCTTGATACAACTGCAGTAATTACTATGACATAAGTTAGTGCTACTGAGGATTGTCCTGCAGCTGCTAGTACTACTACTATTGCACCAATAAGTGCTGCTAGTTGTTGTTATTAATAGTACACCAACGTTTGCTTCAGTTACTTTTACTAGGAATTTTTACTTAAACCAAGAAGGAATATCATTAATGTTAGTAATAATAATAGTTGCTGTTAGTTATGTACCAACAATTACTACTTTAGGTACCATGGTTCTTTATATTACTGCATCTAATATTACGTCTGCTACTACTGTACCTCTGATGCATTTTTGTTTTGCCTCGGTAATTTGAGCTGTAATGGCCAGCAACACTGCAGCTGCCAGAAACACAACTATGAGCCCCTTCATGTTGCTGAGGGAGAGACAGAGAAACACTGGTTAGTTTACTAAATGCTGGACGATGAGACGTTTGTCAAGTGATGCTGGCAACACTCATCTGTGTGTGTGTGTGTGTGTGTGTGTGTGTGTGTGTGTGTGTGTGTGTGTGTGTTTGTGTGTGTGTGTGTGTGTGTGTGTGTGTGTGTGTGTGTGTGTTTATATTTGTGTAGTTTTCTAGCCTTTTAAATAGTACTTAAATATTAGGTAAGCGCCAACTACATCATCAAACAATTGACAACATAGATGAAGAATGATGGACATGTACCCAGCAAGATACATGAAGTACAGAACGTTATTAAAACAACGGATACATGAAATGCATGAAAATTTGTCAATTGTGAGAATACAATTTTTAATTCAGAGGAGTTCTAAAGATGCGAACAACAATCTAGAAAAGTTTAAGATTACTTTTTTTTATATTTTATTTAAAACTCAGGTACAAAATATATGGGTACATAATCAATATGTAACAAGATACAGGCAGTAAAACGATAATCTGCAGTGACTACACAAATACCAAAGAAGCACTTATATAATGACATCAGAATTGGCTGCTGCACTCCAGTCAAACACTACTTTTATGTACTGTGCTTCACGTGAAAAGATGGCTTTATAATAAAAACGATAGTCCTACCTAGTAATGCTTACACTCACCTTCCCCCTTGAAAACATGCCACTTTCACCTTAGTATACTCATTGACATCTCTTATACATTTATAAGAGCATTAAGAACTTCATTGACAACATGTATAAACACAATCCAGCCATCTAAAAGGCTGACTATAATACAAGGAATGTCTGAACATGATGGCACACATCCACCATTGAAACCAATCCACACCCTAACCCTCATATACCCTATAGTAATAATCAATATCGTGCACGGTGGTGGGTTTAATACACATCCGCTGACACTTCAACCCTCCCCCCCCTTATGCCTAGTAACTGTGTCTGCCGTCACCACTCATAACCACCATCAGTCATTGAATTTAAAAAAAAAAACATTAGAATACAATAAAATAAAGGTATATGAGAACCCCTTATCGACTCCGCCACAGAAAAATAAAATTGTTACATTTTCTAAATACACACTGCTGATTCATCTTTGTGCTTACAAAATATCCCCCATCCCCTATGTTTTTTATCTCTTGAGTCCAAAGCTAAATACCAGATTATACATTTCATCAATCACAATTATATTACAATAAGCATAATAATATCAATACTTATCATCCGACTAATAGGTGTACATTATTATCACCCTGAATTCCATGAAATTTACATAAGAATTAATACATATATTGACAATCCTCACAATCCTTCCCGTCTTCTAAATACAGTGTACATATATCCAATGACATTTCGTTATGATCCAATCATATTTACTTTACACTTCCCCTTTTCCCCAGTGCAAGATAAATGCCACTTGCACTAGACGTCACAACACCTTACATTTGTTCACTTAAAACGTATAAAATAAGAACTAACATAAATAACTTATAACAATATACAGATAGTAATTATTTGACAAAGTGAAGAATACCAACTAATATGGTAACAGTACACTAGAAATTGGAACTCACACACTAATACATATTCCCATTTTTATGTATTATCATGTTCAACAAGATATATATATTTATTAACAATGTTCCAGAGCATTATCAGACTTACTCTGTCACGCACTAAGTTACACAATATAACTTATGGCTCCTAATAAAACATGTACCGGGCAGTACTACCTCAATCATTAACAACACCATCCTGGCAAAAGACACTTCAGAAAGCCGCCCCCTGCCATCCCCTGACCCCATGCTATCTGTATTAAAAAACACAAACTCACGTTCCCTTTCATGCTCAAGTCCGTACCTGATGTCTAAAGTCATGAAACCCCTGTCTCTTAACCATATGTCACCAGTTCACCCCCCCTACGCCCCCCCTCATTCCTAACGACTTTACACCCAAATGCTCCACTACCACACACTTTTATTCCACCTTCTATCCTCCACTAATCTCAAAAAAGAACACAAATGCCAGTTTAGGGAGAAACAGCCCAATCCAGCTCTAAACTACACCCAACCCTAACATTACACCTACCGTCAGGTTGCGATAACCCAAGGGAAAACTATTTACCCACAACCTCCCATATAGTAGCCTATTTCTACTTACTGTACGATACACTTTCCACAAGCGCCCGCACCCTACATTCACCCCCCACCTCCAGCATGCACCAAGACACATACAAAAAATCTGCCACTACATACATCACTGCCCTCCGAATGTCCTTTGAAACCCCTCCCACATCAAAATGCAAAGCCCTCAAAGTCGAAATGTTTCTCCCCCCTCCCGCCACTATACCCAGAACCAAGTTTTCACAAAAATATATATCATGAAAAGCCGTCTCCTCTTCCCCACAATGCAAACAAGTGCCAGCACCTACATAACCCATTCTATATAGCGCTGACCTTGTAGCTAGAATTCCCATAAAAAATCTATAAACCACTTCACGAACCCTTGGCTTTAATCTGATCTTCCGAAAGTCTTCCCAAATGCCTCCAATCATACATCGGATATGTAGCTACTCCCTGTATCACTGTACCCTGCCAACCTGTCCTCTCAAGCCTACTTACCCTTACTTTTTTTGCTTCCCTTACTGCCAACAAATTTTGCACCATATCTTCACACTCCAGTAGTGCCTTCCCCTTCCACCATTTTCGCACATCCTCCATGACCTCTCCCACCCTTCTACCCCTCTCCCCTTCCACCCTCAAGTACAGCTGCTTCACATACACTGCCTTCACTCGTGTGTCCAAAGGTATAAGACCCAGCCCACCCTGCCGCACGCCCATCATCACCACCTCCTTCCGTAGCCATGGCTTCCCATAACCCCACACATACCTCAAAACCACCCTCTCCAGTTCCTGAATATCACACGACCTCAGGGGATATATTTCTGCCACGCTCCACACTTTACTGTGCACAAGTGTATTTACTACCACCACCCTCTGCTGCAATGTTACATCCCCAGCCCTCCACCCGCGCATCCTACCCATCACTCTACTCACAACTTCCTTGGAATTTATTCTCTGCGCCTCCCCAGCGTCCGCCATATACACAACCCCTCATATCTTAATTCTATCCACTACGTTCCCCCCCACCCACGTGCCTACTTCTAATAACTTTGACTTTTTTCCATTTACCCTCATCCCTGTCGCCCCACCAAAAATCTCTATTATACGTCCCACATTCTCCAATCCTATTTCCCCTCCCACCATAACTGTGGTGTCATCCACATACCCCACAATACCACATCTCCCAGGACCCACCTCTCCCTGTTCCCACACTCCTTTCTCTAGAAGCCTATAAAAAGGGTCCTGCATGCATGCAAAGAGGATTTGAGACAAGGGGCAACCCTGTCGCAAACCCATCCCCATCTGCACCGGCAACCCTAACTTCCCATTAACCTGTACCCTGACCGTTGCAGGCGTATACAAAGTAGTCGCCCAGCGCACAATCTCATCCCCAAAACCCTGTTTTTGTAAAATACTCCACAACATATGTCTACCTACACTGTCATAAGCCTGCTTCCAATCAATCCCCAAGATCCCCCTCCCCCTTGTCTACCCTCCACAAAATCCTTAATTCTTCCATGCCCCTCACGCATACTTCGACCTGGAATCCCACACTGTCCTCTATGTAGGACTCGGTCAAGCACCTTTTTCATACGGTTACCTAAAACCTTCGCAAAAACTTTATAATCTGCACACATGAGGGAGATCGCCCTAAAAGCACCCAAGGTCTTCCCCCCCCTCCCTTATAGATCAAAACTACTAACCCCGTGCCCTGCGATTCCCCCAACACTCCCCTTTCCTTCATACAGTTAAACAACAGGACCAGACATTCCTTCATACAATCCCAATGTGTAATATAGAAATCATTAGGAATTCCATCAATGCCCGGCGCTTTTCCCCTACTTAAGCCCATTACCGCCTCCTCCACCTCCTCCTCACTGATCCTACCCTCTATTACCGCTCTCCTCCTCCTCCCCTAAAATACCTCGAATTCCTTCTCCCAGAATCTCTCCCTCCCTCTCTCCTCCCTCCCCCTGCTTAAAATTCTCCCTAAACCAATAATCAGCATAATTGCTCATTCCATCGGTGGTACTAAGTACCTGCCCCACCCTATATCCCCCCACCCCTTTACACACCAATCTCCTCAAAACACATCCTGACGGTTTGTCACCCCATAGAACCTCCTCTAAACCTTCCCTCACACGTATCGCATCAAAACGAGAATTTTGTATATCCCTCAATCTTCCCCTTAAAACCTCTATTTCTCCATGTCTAGGCCCCCTCCCCCTTCATAACAATCATTTAACTGCCCCTCAAAATATTTCTGTAAACCATACCTCCACCTCGCCTCATCCCGTCCTCTATGCTGATAATACTCCCTAATCTGCAATTTAGCGTGCTTCTCCCTCCCACCATTCCAAGACATCCTCCTCTTTGTTGCGAACCTCCCATAGTTGCCTCCAGCATTCCCTAAAAAACAACCCCTCCCACTCTCCCTGAAGTAGCCTCACATTCATTTCCCAATAACCCACATACTTACGAACCATCCCTTCCCATGCCATCTCTGCCAAAACAGCACGATGGTCCGAAAAACCTAAATCTATCGTCATTACACGTTTTACTGTTATATCTCGAGTTATATATATACGATCCAACCTGGCAGCATAACCCCTCCGCATAAACGTGTGCTCCACTTTCCACCTATCGCCCCTGACTATGTCATAAACCCCTGCATCCCTCAACAAATCCCTCAATACCCCAAGCACACACCCTGCCCCTCTCGGCTCCACATCCTTATTCCTGATTACACAGTTCCAATCCCCACCTATTATAGAAACCATTGGTAAACCCCGCATGTAGAAAAGCAAAACCTCCCTTACAAAATTCACCTTTACCCGTATGTTACTATCTGCCGGCATATATATCCCCAGAAAACACACTCTAATCTCGCCCCATATCCCCTCCACCCTCACCACCCTCCCCTCCCCCCCCCTCTTCGCACTTGAGCACGTGGAATGGGCTGAACTCCCTCACTGCCACTGCCACCCCACCCTTTAATTTCTCTGAACTACCAACATACATCCTAAAATCGATCAGCCTCAACTCTCTGCCATACTTAAAATTGTGTTCTTGAATAAAACACACATCAATGTTAAAACGTCGCAAAACATCCTCCAACCATACTCGTTTACCGTCAGCTCTAAGGCCATTCACATTTATAGTTAGACACTTAAAGATTCAGAAAGGGTGGCTTTCCTCTATGTCTCTGTGTCCTGTCTGTTACACTTTTTGCTGCTTCTGTTTTTTCCCATGCACTCTTTCCCGCCTGGACCCCCCCCCCTGTGCACTACCCTGCCCCTTCTTAATCACTCCCGCCCACGTCTTCTTCCCTGAACGCTGAGCTGGTGTTATAACCTCCTCATCCGACGAGCCTCCAGCTCTCTTTCTAGATGTACCCTCAATCTCCATATCAGTATTTCCATTCCCCTTGTGCACCTCAGCTTCCACCTGTAGCAACTGCAACATGCCAGACTCTGACCCCAGAGGCCCTGGAATCTGCTCAATCAAGTCCTTCTCAACCATCAGAATTCTCCTGTCTGTAGATGGGTTCTCCTCCGCAGGCACGTCCAGGAAAGACTTAATCATCTCCTGTAGGGGCGTAGATAACTCCTGTAGGTCACCGGTCTCTCCCACCCCCACAGGCTGTTGCTCAACTCCCGGGCCTGTCTGCGGGGGAGCATCCGAAGCCACTGGTAGCGTCACACAATTCTCTTCCACGCCCTCCACTTCGTCCGCCCAATTACCTTTGCCTGCTGCACTCAAAGTCTTCGCAGAGGTGCCGCCAGAGACTCTGTGACTACTTGCCGTTCCCAAGGCCGCGGCGCTGCTGCTTTACCACACCCAGCCGCCATGTGGTCAAAAGCGCCGCACAGGCGACACGTCTTGCGTTGTCCCACGTAGGTCACATACATCTGAGTCCTAAAATCCTCCAGGACAACATACGAGGGAATAGGTCTTCTCAATGACATCTTGACGGTGTAAGATCCAGCCGGCAACCCCTGCATGGATTCCCTCCGTCCATCGGCCTAAAGTTATAGCATGCACCTCACCATATCTTTGAAAAGTCTCTCTGATATCCACATCGTCTGCCTCGAAAGGAACGTTGTGGATCCTCACCCAGGTGTAGTATTTTGAGGCATCCCGCAGGCGTATCTCCAGACCAGATGATACGGTGATGCTCTTCTCCTGGTACTGAGTCACCGTCCTTTCATACGCCTCCACTGTGCAGAACTTTATGAAAATTCTTGAAGAACCATTAAGCTGTATTCCGTGTAGTTCTTCATTGTCAATGCCAAACGTGTCCCGTATAATCGTTGGTAATAAAACAGAGGCATTCGTAGGGTAAATTGTCCCTTTAACAAGGTCAACACACACGGTGTTGCTCCTCCTGCGGTAGCTGGCAGCCATCTTGGTGAAAACAGGAAGTTGCGCAATAGAGAAAGCAGGAGCTGTTTGCGCAGTGCGTCCACACGGCCCAAGAGCGATGAGGACAATGAATTGACAACATAGAGGAAGAATGATGGACATGTACCCAGCATGATACATGAAGTACAGAACGTTATTAAAACAACGCATACATGAAATGCATGAAAATTTGTCAATTGTGAGAATACAATTTTTAATTCAGAGGAGTTCTAAAGATGCGAACAACAATCTAGAAGATTTTAAGATTACTAGCTGGTTACTGAGGCCACTGCTGCACAATAATTACCAGAAACTAGCTAGTGTTCTCAGAACCCTTAATGACTGGACTCGTAACCAAAAAATTTGTTTCAATTTTTTATATTCGTTAATTGTGGAATTTTTCGTAAATATTTCTTCCATACTTGTAGCAGCAGGACTTTCACTCATGCAAATGAAATAGAAGTATGTTATGACTTCTTAACATCCTGAGTCTTACTAACTTACTGAAAGACGTCCCGGCGCCAGAACAGTTGGTTACTAAACTCAACGGACATTATAACAGTTAAGTTTAATATTTTCATACTTGACAGAAGAGAATGTCATATTGGTGACAATAATGAAGATTAGTTGCTAAACAAACGTTAATTATTAAAACTGTGCTCGTGTTGTTCTACACAAAGGGAAAAAGTTCTATATAAAAGCGTGTTTTGAGATTAATTGTAAATTAGCATAATGTGTTCATTTTTCTTGGCCAATGTCACCAGTGGAGAAAATATGTGTGTAGTACCTGATCATATTATAACATACTGGATGTATAAGCCAGATGCCCATGGTAATGGGTATAAAAATACAATATGCAAATCAAGCTTTTGTTGAGAGAAAGGTACACTGAATAGAGTTTTATCAAATCAAGAATTGATTAAGATCTACTCAGAATCTTGTCTTTATAGTCAAAATAATAAGATGAACATACTGGAAATGTTGAAAAAAGTTTGGCTGGTGTTGACCACACAAGGATGGAAGTGCAATACTAATTTTACAAGGAATAGGTAATATTAAACACACTAAGAAAGGAAGTACAATACTAATTGTTATAAAGATTAAATATTATGATCTGCCCTCAGGGTACAAAATAAAATATTAATTATGATAAGATTTAGATGCTGTTGACTACATAGAAATATTAAATACTAAATAATAATATTGTAAACTACATTATTTTTATATTCCTCTAACATAACCACCGGCCTCCATTTAGAACTTCAAAACGCTTTATCTGATAGGCTTCAACTTTTCAAAACGGTCAACTATTATTAGGAGAATGTTAAGAACATAAGAAAGAAGGAACACTGCAACAGGCCTACTGACCCATGCGAAGCAAAACAATTTAAAAGTGCCGGTTCCCTCTACTCAATAAACTCGTAAAAATTAAAAATGCGAGTTTAATATATTTCTCAAATTTCTTCTTTAGATTCATTCCTTTCAAAATTCTATTCATTCCCGTAATATAAACAATTGTTTTATGGAAAGCCCAACTTGATTAGAAAAAGCCGATTTCTTTCAGTAAAGTCCATCAACACTGAAAGTTTTAGTATATAAGGGAAGACATTATCCAGGATAATCCTGAAACCAATGAGCCGAAGTTTCATATTTATATAAAAGTTTCAGGTTTGCTCCTAAACATTTATTGAAACGAAATCAAAATATTATTCAAAAAATGGCAAACTGGATATAATGCAGCTTAGTAACACGAACTTTGCTTTCCGGAAAACATACATAGACTGAATATTTGAATACGATCTGAAGAGACGTTCTCCAGTTATCAAAGAGATTCTACTGATTCCAAGTTTTATAAAAATAAATATTGCAATGACAGTTATTTGATACTTTCTTCCACGTAAGACGCATCAGCATTAAATATTGAAGCTAAGAGAAGAGGAGCACTCAAACATATTTAACGTGTTTAAAGAGCAATCAAAATTTTCACTGTTTAACAGACAACTTTGCCAATTATCGCTGACGGTTTAGAAAGTTACCGAGACTAATCGAGAATAATGTTTAAGGACCTTATAACTTCAGTCACATGCCAATTGTTTCGAGAATCTTAGCCTAGTATCTACTGATCAGTGTTAATAACCTGAAGCCGACAGGAGGAGAAGTTCCTCTTGTGTTACGAGCTAAAGAAGAACAATGTGTTCCAGGTATTCACTCAGGTAAATCATTACAATATTCACCAACACACTGACACCCTCTGCTAACTCTCACAACTCAACATAATACTCACCAGTAGAACAGACGTGAAGCTTCACTGGATGATACTCACCTACTGGCAAGCAGATCTAAAATTTGATCTTATATACTCACTGTAACTAAAAAATTATATATTTATATATTATATATATATATATAATATATATATATATATATATTTATATATTATATATATATATATATATGAGTAACTTTGAGTTCCTCTTATTTTCTCCTTGGCTTCTCATAAGCAAACTGCGCACAACTAGCTTGTACACGCCCACAGTTCCTGTCTTCGCACTCAGTAACTCAGACAATCATAGAAGAATTTGGAAAATATGACTACTTCCCGTAATGAAGGCCACATTCAGGCACTGATAGACACAGACACAAACAGACACAGACACAAACAGACACAGACACACACACAAACACACACACAGACAAACACACACACACACACACACACACACACACACACACACACACACACACACACACACACACACACACACACACACACACACACACACACTAGACTCTGAAGTGTCCCTACTTGCAGATGATGTAAAGTTGATGAGAGGAATTCATTCGGACGAGGATCAGGCAGAACTACAAAGGAATCTGGACAGGCTGCAGGTCTGTTCCAGGAATTGGCTCCTGGAGTTCAACCACACCAAGTGCAAAGTCATGAAGATTGGGGAAGGGCAAAGAAGACTGCAGATGGAGTACAGTCTAGGGGCCCAGAGGCTACAAACCTCACTCATGGAAAAGTATCTTGGGGCGAGTATAACATCGAGCACATCTCCTAAGGAACACATCAACCAAATATCTGCTGCAGCATACGGGCGCCTAGCAAACCTATGAACAGCATTCCGACATCTTAATAAGAAATCGTTCAGGACCCTGTACACTGTGTACGTTAGGCTCATATTGGAATATGCAGCACCAGTCTGGAACCCATACCTAGCTAAACACGTAAGGAAAGGAGGAGAGGTTAAGAGAAATCGACCTGACGGCATTGGAGGACAGGAGAGAGAGAGGGGATATGATAATGATAAACAAAATACTGAGAGTAATCGACAAGGTGGACAGAGGCAAAATGGCCCAGAGATGGGACACAGCAACACGGAGTCACAGTTGGATGTTGAAGACTTAGATGACTCACAGGGATATTATGAAGTATTTCTTCAGTCACAGACTTGTCAGGAAGTGGAATAGTCTGGGAAGTGATGTAGTGGAGGCAGGATCCATACATAGCTTTACGATGAGGTATGATGAAGCTTATGGAGCGGGAAGAGTGACCTAGTAGCGGCCAGTGAACAGGCGGGCCAGGAGCTGTGACTCGACCCCTGCAACCACAACTAAGTGAATACAGCTAGGTGAGTACACACACACACACACACACACACACACACTGAAAGAGAGGGTGCAACGTCACAATTAGGAATGGGAGGCAAGGAAGGTGGAGAGCATAAGAAATCAGGTGGAAGAACCAACACAACCCCCTCCAGTACCACCCACAGAAGGAACACAACCATGGCAATCCCAAAGCAATCAAACGACCTAACCCAAAACCCACTCACTGCACCCTCTGCCCGATCCCCCTCAGCACAAACCCCACCCCCACAGAAACCCACAGATCCCCCTCTGCATAAACCCCATCCCCACAGTAACCCTCAGTAACGTGCACATCCCCCTCAGCTCATGCCCCACCCCAACAGAAACCCACAGTAACCCACACAATGTACCCTCTCCCCCCATCCCCCTCACCACAAACCCCACCCTCACAGTAACCCATAGCAACTCACACACTGTACCCTCTATCCCCATCCCCCTCCCCGATTGAAACCCCCCATAGGCCTTCTTCCCCCATCCCCCTCACCACCACCCCCACTGAAACCCCCCATAGGCCCTCTGCCCCCACACCTCACACCACAGACCCCACCCCTACACCAACCCCCTATAGGCCCCTGCTCCCCCTAACCCACGCCTCTCCCCAGACCACAGTTATTGAAAAGAAGTTGAAGGTTTGGTACACGAATGCGGATGGAATAAAGAATAAATGTGAGGAGTGGCATGAAAGAATCAAGGAGTTGTCCCCAGACATCGCAGAGGTTACAGAAACAAAACTCACGGGATAATAACAGATGCAATCTTCCCACCCGAATATCAGATCCTGAGGAAGGAAAGAAGGAGCAGGGGGGGGGGGGAGGAGAGGCTGCACTACTAATAAAAAACTGGTGGGGTTATCAAGAAATGGAAGGTATGGACGAGACTGGAGAAATGGATTACATAGTAGGTACAGTTCAGTCAGGGGAACACAAGGTAGTCATTGCAGTAATGTATAACCCACCACAGAACTGCAGGAGGCCAAGAGAGGAATATGATGAGTGCAACAGAGCAATGGTGGACACTCTAGCTGAGGTGGCAAGAAGAGCCCACTCAAGTAGAGTGAAGTTACTGGTCATGGGCGACTTCAATCACAGGGAGATTGATTGGGAAAACCTGGAGCCACATGGTGGTCCTGAAACATGGAGAGCCAAGATGATGGATGTGGTGCTGGCAAATCTCATGCACCAACATGTTAGGGATACTACCAGAGAGAGAGGGGTGGATGAACCAGCAAGACTGGAATTCGTGTTCACCCTGAGTAGCTCAGCAATGAGCTCATCACATATGAAAGGCCACTTGGAGCTAGTGACCACGTAGTTATGAGCTTTGAATAAATCGTGGAGCTAAAAGTGGAGAGGGTAACAGGAGTAGAAAGGGAAAAGCTAAACTATAAAAGGGGGGACTACACAGAAATGAGGACCTTCCTGCAGGAGGTTCAGTGGGAGCAGGAGTTGGTAGGAAAATCAGTAAACGAAATTATGGACTTTGTAGCAACAAAATGCAAGGAGACAGAGGAAATGTTTGTTCCCAATGGTAACAGAAATAATGGGAAGAAGAGAACGAGCCCGTGGTTTACCTGAAGGTGCAGGGAGGCAAAAACTAAGTGCTCTAGAGAATGGAAAAAGTACAGAAGGCAAAGGACTCAGGAAAATAAAGAGATTAGTCGACGAGCCAGAAACGAGTATGCACAGATAAGGATGGAGGCGCAGCGGCAGTATGAAAATGACATAGCATCGAAAGACAAGTCTGACCCTAAACTACTTTACAGCCACATCAGGAGGAAGGCAACAGTCAAGGACCAGGTAATCAGGGTGGGGAAAGAAGATGGGGAACTCACAAGAAACGACCAGGAGGTATGTGAGGAGCTCAACATGAGATTTCAGGAAGTATTTACAGTGGAGGCTGAAGGGATAACAGGAAGACAAAACAGTGGGGTACAGCAACAAGAGATATACCAACAAGTGTTGAATGAATTACACACAACTGAGGAAGAGGTGGAGAAGCTCCTAAGTGACCTTGATACCTCAAAGGCAGTGGGACCAGACAACATCTCTCCATGGATCATCAGAGAGGGAGCAGGAACACTACGTGTGCCACTAACCAAAATCTTCAACACTTCCCTTGAAACTGGGCAACTACCTGAAGTATGGAAGAAGGCAAATGTAGTCCCCATCTTTAAGAAGGGAGACAGTAATGAAGCACTAAATTATAGACCAGTGTCACTGACATGTATAGTATGCAAAGTCTTGGAAAAGACTATCAGGAGGAGAGTGGTGGAGCACCTGTAGCGGAACAAGATTATAAACGACAGCCAGCACGGACTCATGGAAGGCAAATCCTGAGTCACAAAGCTACTAGAGTTTTATGACAAGGTAATTGAAGTAAGAAATGAGAGGGAGGGGTGGGTTGATTGCATTTTCTTGGACTGCAAGAAGGCCTTTGACACAGTTCTTCACAAGAGATTAGTAGAGAAGCTAAAGGAACAGGCGTGTATAACAGGAAGGGCACTACAATGGATCAGAGAACACCTAACAGGAAGGCAACAGCGAGTCATGGTCCGTGATGAGGTATCACAGTGACCTCCAGTGACGAGCGGGGTCCCACAGGAGTCAGTCCTTGGACCAGTGCTATTCTTGGTATATGTGAACGACATGACGGAAGGGATAGACTCAGAAGTGTCCCTGTTTGCAGATGACGTGAAGTTAATGAGGAGAATTAAATCAGACGCGGAGGAGACAGGTCTACAAAGAGACCTGGACAGGCTGGATGTGTGATCCAGAAACTGGCTCCTAGAATTTAACCCCGCCAAATGCAAAGTTATGAAGATCGGAGGAGGGCAAAGAAGACCGCAGACAGAGTATAGGCTAGGTGGCCAAAGGCTTCAAACCTCACTCAAGGAGAAAGACCTAGGAATGAGAATAATACCGAGTACATCGCCAGAAGCACTCAACCAGATAACTGCTGCGGCATATGGGCGCTTGGCAAACCTGAGAATAGCGTTCCGGTACCTCAGTAAGGAATCGTTCAGGACTTTTTACACTGTGTACGTCAGTCCCATACTGGAGTACGCAGCACCAGTTTGGAACCCACACCTGGTCAAACACGTCAAGAAATTAGAGAAAGTGCAAAGGTTTGCAACAAGGCTGGTTCCAGAGCTAAGGGGAATGTCCTATGAAAAAAGGTTAAGGAAAATCGATCTGACAACACTGGAGGACAGGAGGGTCAGGGGAGACATGATAACGACATACAAAATACTGCATGGAATTGACAAGGTGGACAGACACAGGATGTTCCAGAGATGGGACACAGAAACAAGGGGCCACAATTGGAAGCTGAGGACTCAGATGAGTCAAAGGGATGTTAGGAAGTATTTCTTCAGTCATAGAGTAGTTAGGAAGTGGAATAGTCTGTCAAGCGATGAAGTGGAGGCAGGAACTATACATAGTTTTAAGACGAGGTATGATAAAGCTCATGGAGCAGGGGGAGAGAGAGAACCTAGTAGCGGTCGGTGAAGAGGCGGGGCCAGGAGCTGAGTCTCGACCCCTGCAACCACAATTAGGTGAGTACACACACACACACACACAGACGGGAAATCCTGTGTCACAAACCTACTGGAGTTCTATGACATGGTGACAGCAGTATGACAAGAGAGAGAGGGGTGGGTGGATTGCATTTTCTTGGACTGCAAGAAGGCGTTTGACACAGTTCCACACAAGAGATTGGTGCAAAAACTGGAGGACAAAGCAGGGATAACAGGGAAGGCACTACAATGGATCAGGGAATACTTGTCAGGAAGACAGCAGCGAGTCATGGTACGTGGCGAGGTGTCAGAGTGGGCACCTGTGACCAGCGGGGTCCCGCAGGGGTCAGTCCTAGGACCAGTGCTGTTTCTGGTATTTGTGAACGACATGACGGAAGGAATAGACTCTGAGGTGTCCCTGTTTGCAGATGACGTGAAGTTGATGAGAAGAATACACTCGATCGAAGACCAGGCAGAACTACAAAGGGATCTGGACAGGCTGCAGACCTGGTCCAGCAATTGGCTCCTGGAGTTCAATCCCACCAAGTGCAAAGTCATGAAGATTGGGGAAGGGCAAAGAAGGCCGCAGACGGAGTACAGTCTAGGGGGTCAGAGACTACAAACCTCACTCAAGGAAAAAGATCTTGGGGTGAGTATAACACCAGGCACATCTCCTGAAGCGCACATCAACCAAATAACTGCTGCAGCATATGGGCGCCTAGCAAACCTCAGAACAGCATTCCAACATCTTAATAAGGAATCATTCAGGACCCTGTGCACCGTGTATGTTAGGCCCATATTGGAGTATGCGGCACCAGTTTGGAACCCACACCTAGCCAAGCACGTGAAGAAACTAGAGAAAGTGCAAAGGTTTGCAACAAGACTAGTCCCAGAGCTAAGAGGTATGTCCTACGAGGAGAGGTTAAGGGAAATCAACCTGACGACACTGGAGGACAGGAGAGATAGGGGGGACATGATAACGACATACAAAATATTGAGAGGAATTGACAAGGTGGACAAAGACAGGATGTTCCAGAGATTGGACACAGTAACAAGGGGACACAGTTGGAAGCTGAAGACACAGATGAATCACAGGGATGTTAGGAAGTATTTCTTCAGCCACAGAGTAGTCAGTAAGTGGAATAGTTTGGGAAGCGATGTAGTGGAGGCAGGATCCATACATAGCTTTAAGCAGAGGTATGATAAAGCTCACGGCTCAGGGAGAGTGACCTAGTAGCGATCAGTGAAGAGGCGGGGCCAGGAGCTCGGACTCGACCCCCGCAACCTCAACTAGGTGAGTACAACTAGGTGAGTACACACACAGGAAAACCAGTACAAGAAATGATGGACTATGTAGCAACAAAATGCAAGGAGGCAGAGGAGAGGTTTGTTCCCAAGGGAAACAGAAATAATGGGAAGAACAGAACGAGTCCTTGGTTCACCCAAAGGTGTATGGAGGAAAAAACTAGGTGTACTAGAGAATGGAAAAGGTACAGAAGACAGAGAACTCAGGAAAATAAAGAAATCAGCCGAAGAGCCAGAAACGAATATGCACAGAAAAGAAGGGAGGCTCAGAGACAATATGAAAATGACATAGCATCAAAAGTAAAGACTGATCCGAAGCTGTTGTACAGCCACATCAGGAAGAAGACAACAGTCAAGGACCAGGTAATCAGACTGTGGAAGGGTGACCGAGAGGTTGTCAGGCGCTCAACACAAGATTTAAAGAGGTATTTACAGTGGAAACCAGTAGGACTCCAAGAAATCAGAACTGGGGGGCACACCAGCAAGTGCTGTATGAGGTACATATAACCAAGGAGGAGGTGAAGAAGCTGCTGTGCGAACTTGACACCTCAAAGGCGGTGGGACCAGACAACATCTCTCCATGGGTCCTTAAAGTGGGAGCAGAGATATTGTGTGAGCCATTAACAAAGATCTTCAATACATCATTTGAAACTGGGCAACTCCCTGAGGTATGGAAAATGGCAAATGTAGTCCCAATTTTTAAAAAGGGAGACAGACATGAGGCACTAAACTACACACCTGTATCACTAACGTGTATAGTATGCAAGGTCATGGAGAAGATCATCAGGAGGAGAGTGGTGGGGCACCTGGAAAGAAACAAGTATATAATTGACAACCAGCACGGTTTCAGGGAAGGAAAATCCTGTGTCACAAACCTACTAGAGTTTCATGACAAGGTGACAGAAGAAAGACAAGAGAGAGAGAGGGGTGGATCGACTGCATATTTTTGGACTGCAAGAAGGCCTTCGACACAGTTCCTCACAAGAGGTTACTGCAAAAGGTAGAGGATCAGGCACACATAACAGGAAAAGCACTGCAATGGATCAGAGAATACCTGACAGGGAGGCAACAACGAGTCATGGTATGCGACGAGGTGTCAGAGTGGGCGCCTGTGACAAGCGGGGTTTCACAGGGGTCAGTCCTAGGACCTGTTCTGTTCTTGGTATATGTGAACGACATAACAGAAGGGATAGACTCAGAAGTGTCCTTGTTTGCAGATGATGCGAAGTTAATGAGAAGAATCAAATCGGATGAGGATCAGGCAGGACTACAAAGAGACCTGGACAGGCTACAAGCCTGGTCCAGCAACTGGCTCCTTGAATTTAACCCTGCCAAATGCAAAGTCATGAAGATTGGGGAAGGGCAAAGAAGACCGCAGACACAATATAGTTTAGATGGCCAAAGACTGCAAACCTCACTCAAGGAAAAAGATCTTGGGGTGAGTATAACACCGAGCATATCTCCTGAGGCACACATCAACCCTAGCACTTATAAGTTAAATAATGTAGAACTTAGCCATTCAGATTGCGAAAAGGACTTGGGGGTTATGGTAAGCAGCAACCTTAAACCAAGACAGCAATGCCTAAGCGTACGTAATATGGCAAATAGATTACTGGGATTTATATCAAGAAGTGTAAGCAACAGAAGTCCAGAGGTCATACTGCAGCTTTATACATCATTAGTAAGGCCTCACCTAGATTATGCAGCTCAATTCTGGTCTCCATATTACAGAATGGACATAAATTCGTTAGAAAACATTCAGCGTAGGATGACTAAATTAATACATAGCATTAGAAATCTTCCTTATGAAGAAAGATTGAAGACTCTTAAGTTACATTCACTTGTTAGACGAAGAATGAGGGGAGACCTGATCGAAGTGTATAAGTGGAAGATAGGTATTAATAAAGGGGATATTAACAAGGTCTTGACGTGTACTTAGCTCAGTGAAGACCTGTTTGTGTGCTCTTGAGTGGTGACCTGTACTTTGAGTGCTGACCTGTACTTAACTCTGTGAAGAAGTGTCTTGTTTGCTCCCGTGGACTGAACCAAGATGCCCTCCATCGAGCAACTTTACCAGCAACTTAAGGAAGAATTGAGGGCAGCGAAGATGGAGATACGGCGATTGACCGAGGAAAACAAGAGGATTCGTAGTAGTCCTCCTGTTTCGAGTCCTCAGGTCAAGAAGGGATCGTGGTCAGTGGTTGGACAGCAGGGGACGACGAAGTTGACGATCAAGAAGACGAATGGAAAGCCAGAAACGATGAAGAAGAAAGAGACTGCTGTGGAAACTCCCGTGGAAACCTCCAACGCATTCTCGGTGCTACCCGACGAATGTGAGTCTACTACTGGGATCGTCACGACGAACGACAACAAGGAAGGTAAGAATATTGTTGTTGTTGGGGATAGCCAGGTTAGATACATGGATAGGGCATTCTGCTTGAAGGACAGGAGTAGGAGACAAAGGGTATGCTTTCCTGGGGCTGGGATGGAGGACATTGTTAGCCGGCTTGACAACATCATGAACGGTAATGGGATCAATCCTATTATTTGCCTCAGTGCTGGAGGCAATGATGTAGGCAAGCGTAGAAGTGAGGATTTAGTTAGAAAGTTCAGGACAGCTATAGACATGATTAGGAAGAAGGGGGGGCGCCCTGTTATATGTGGCATTTTGCCAAGAAGAGGTGTTGGTAATGAATGGTTGTCCAGAGCAATTGGTATTAATTGTTGGCTGGATAAACACTGTAAGGATAATGCAGTACCATTCATTGACAACTGGGACAACTTCTATGGCCGAAATGACATGTATGCCAGGGATGGGGTTCACTTATCCAGGGCAGGTGTGGGTTTTCTTGCTAACTCAGTTGAGGGGGTTGTTAGGACTTTAAACTAGGATTAGTTAGAGGTATGGGTTTAGAAATGATTAATAATGAGTATGGATATATTGACTTATGCTCTGATATTAAGAATCTTAATAGTAACTGTCATGGAGTAACTCTGGGTAATGATAATTTCAGAAATTGTGTAAAAACAAAGATGAATAGGAAAAATGTGCAGAAGAAAAAACATATGATGGTATTTTATGCTAACAGTCGAAGTGCAAGAAATAAAATTAATGAACTACGTTTGGTAGCATGTGCTGGGAACTTTGATATCATTGCATTAACTGAAACGTGGTATGATTTAAAGAGTCGGGATATGACTGCTGAGTGTAATATTCAGGGATTTAAGTTATTCAATGTGGATAGATGTAATGGGAAGGGGGGAGGAGTTGCATTGTATGTTCGAGAAAATATTAATTGCTGCATAAAAACAGGTATAAAAATAGATGGAGCAGTAACAGAGTCTGTTTGGGTAGAGTTCGTGGAGGGTCAAGAAAAACTAATTCTAGGTGTAATATACCGACCTCCAGGCTTGGATCACGATAGAGGGAGACTTCTTTGGGACGAAATTGTTAGGGCTTCTGGACACAGTAACGTAGTCATAGTAGGGGACTTTAACTTTAGCCAAATTGACTGGAATTCTTTGACAGGTAATCTAGAGTCCAGTGACTTCATGGAAACAGTTCAGGACTGTTTTCTGAAACAGAGTGTAACTGAACCTACCAGGGGTAATAATTTGCTAGACCTAGTCTTGTCAAATAAGGAAACACTCGTGAATAATCTGGAGATCACTGAAGAGCTTGCCGCAAGTGATCACAAATCCATCACCTTTAGCATTAATTGGGAATGCAAGAATAATGATAATACAGTAAAAATTCCCGATTTTCGTTCTGCCGATTATAATGGACTTAGGGAACATCTGTCTAATCTTGATTGGGGTTATCTAGCTAATGATTTTATTAACGATAATCATACTTATGAATATGAAGGGATCTGCTTTTATGATTGTTTTCTTAATAATGTACACAGTGCCCAGAGTATATACATTCCCCAGAGAGAAATTAGGTCTAATAATAACGATCCCAAATGGGTTAACAGGAGGCTAAAGCATCTATTAGGGGAGAAAAGGGGAATTTATAGGCGCATCAGAAGAGGAGAGGTTAACCTTACTGACCAATATGTTCAGCTTAAAAGAGAAGTAAAAAAGGCGATTAGAAAGGCTAAACGTGACTATGAAATTAGAGTTGCTAATGAATCAAAGACTAATCCAAAGGGGTTCTTTCAAGTGTATAGGACGAAGGTGAAGGAAAAAGTAGGACCTCTGAAATCTGGGAATGGACAGCTGACGGATAATGAACTGGAAATGTGTTCCTTATTTAATGACTATTTTTTGTCAGTTTTTACACAGGAAGATGTAAATGAGATTCCAGTAATTAACAATTATTTAGTTCCTGATGAATTTAAGTTAACTAATATTACTGTCACGAGGGACATGGTTATTAAACAGATAGACAAACTGAAACAAAATAAGTCCCCGGGACCCGATGAGTTGTTTTCAAGGGTACTTAAGGAATGCAAGATGGAGCTTAGTCAGCCATTAACGAGTGTATTCAATGCGTCCATCCTTACCAGTGTTGTGCCAGAGATGTGGAAGATGGCTAATGTGGTTCCTATATTCAAATCAGGGGATAAGTCCACTCCTTCAAATTACCGTCCAATAAGCCTGACATCTATAGTGGGCAAGTTATTAGAATCAATTATAGCTGACATTATCAGAAGTCACCTTGAAGAGCATAACTTGATAAATGAATCTCAGCATGGATTCACGAGAGGTCGTTCCTGCCTGACAAACTTACTGACGTTCTTCAATAGAACATTTGAGGCAGTTGACAGTGATAAGGAATATGATATTGTTTATTTGGATTTTAGTAAAGCCTTCGACAGAGTACCTCACAAGAGACTCTTAAGAAAAGTGGCAGCTCATGGTATAGGAGGTAAAGTTCTAGCATGGATTGAGGCATGGCTTACCAATAGAAAGCAGAGAGTTACCATTAATGGAGTGAAATCTGAATGGGGATTAGTCACTAGTGGCGTTCCACAAGGATCAGTTTTAGGCCCTCTCTTGTTCATAATTTACATTAATGACCTTGATGAAGGGATTACTAGTGACATGAGTAAGTTTGCTGATGATACAAAGATAGGCCGTATAATTCACTCTGAGGACGTTATCAATGAACTCCAGGACGATTTGAACAAACTAATGTCTTGGTCTGAAAAGTGGCAGATGAAGTTTAGTGCGGATAAGTGTAAGGTACTTGCCCTTGGTAATGAAAATAACCCTCGAAGCTATAATCTAGGTGAAGTAGAGCTTGGTCATACAGAATGTGAAAAAGACTTGGGAGTCATGGTAAGCAGAAATCTAAAGCCAAGACAGCAGTGCCTCAGTGTGCGCAACAAGGCCAACAGATTACTTGGATTTATCTCAAGAAGTATAAGTAACAGAAGTCCAAAAGTTATTTTACAGCTCTATACATCACTAGTGAGGCCTCATTTAGATTATGCTGCTCAGTTTTGGTCCCCTTACTACAGGATGGACATAGACTCATTAGAGAACATACAGAGAAGAATGACTAAAATGATTTACTGTGTAAGGAACCTCCCGTATGAAGATAGACTTAAAGCCTTAAATCTCCACTCTCTGGAGAGGCGTAGAATGAGGGGAGATATCATTGAAGTGTATAAGTGGATGACGGGCATAAACAAGGGAGACATTAATAAAGTACTGAGGGTGTCGAACCAGGTAAGAACCAGGAATAATGGATTTAAGTTGGATAAATTTAGATTTAGAAAGGACATAGGTAAGTACTGGTTTTCTAACAGAGTTGTAGATGCGTGGAACAGTCTTCCCAGTGGGGTGATAGAGGCTAGGACCTTGGGTAGCTTTAAGAAGAGACTGGACAAATATATGAGTGGGAGGGCAATATAAACACAAATGCAGTATAATGTGATCCTTTATTGACTACGTTTCGCCCACACAGTGGGCTTTTTCAAGTCACAAACAGAACTGTTTGTGACTTGAAAAAGCCCACTGTGTGGGCGAAACGTAGTCAATAAAGGATCACATTATACTGCATTTGTGTTTATATTGCCATTGTGTCGGTATTTTATACCATTTATTTCCATGAGTGGGAGGGGCTGGGTTTGATTGGTGTTGGGGGGTGCGGGAGTTGTTTCTTGAGTAGCTTTAGGTAGATGTCGTTTTGATAAGGACCTGCCTCGTATGGGCCAGTAGGCCTTCTGCAGTGTTCCTACATTCTTATGTTCTTATGAATGTTTTCTAACGAATTTATGTCCATTCTGTAATATGGAGACCAGAATTGAGCTGCATAATCTAGGTGAGGCCTTACTAATGATGTATAAAGCTGCAGTATGACCTCTGGACTTCTGTTGCTTACACTTCTTGATATAAATCCCAGTAATCTATTTGCCTTATTACGTACGCTTAGGCATTGCTGTCTTGGTTTAAGGTTGCTGCTTACCATAACCCCCAAGTCCTTTTCGCAATCTGTATGGCTAAGTTCTACATTATTTAACTTATAAGTGCTAGGGTTATGGACACTCCCGAGCTTCAGAACCTTGCATTTATCTATATTGAACTGCATCTGCCACTTTTCTGACCAAGAGTAGAGTTTGTCTAAATCCTCCTGAAGTTCCCTAACATCTACGTTTGAATCAATTATCCTAACTATCTTCGTGTCATCGGCGAATTTGCTCATATCACTAGTAATTCCTTCATCAAGATCATTGATATATATTATAAACAACAACGGGCCCAAGACTGATCCCTGTGGAACGCCACTTGTTACTGATCCCCACTCGGATTTAACCCCATTTATGGACACTCTTTGCTTCCTGTCTGTGAGCCATGATTCGATCCACGAGAGCACCCTTCCCCCAATGCCATGAGCTGCTACTTTCTTCAACAGTCTTTGGTGCGGAACTCTATCAAATGCCTTACTAAAATCTAAGTAAATGATATCAAATTCTTTATCGTGGTCAACAGCCTCAAAAGCTTTACTGAAGAAAGTTAATAAATTAGTTAGACAAGACCGGCCACTTGTGAATCCATGCTGAGTATCATTAATCAAGCTATGCTTATCGAGATGACTTCTTATAATCTGAGCTATAATTGACTCTAGTAATTTGCCTACAATTGAGGTCAGGCTTATTGGGCAGTAATTTGACGGTGACGACTTGTCCCCTGTTTTAAAAATAGGAATTACATTAGCCATCTTCCACATATCAGACACTACACCTGTTTGAAAAGATAAATTAAAAATATTAGTTAATGGTTCACAGACTTCCATTTTGCATTCCTTTAGAACCCTTGAAAAAACCTCATCAGGACCCGGTGACTTATTTTGCTTCAGTCGGTCTATCTGCTTCACAACCATTTCACTAGTGACTGTGATGTTACATAATTTATCTTCTGATCCACTATAAAAATTAATTACCGGAATATTATTAATGTCTTCCTGTGTAAAAACCGAGAGAAAATAATTATTTAAAATCGAGCACATTTCATTCTCTTTGTCAGTAAGATGTCCATAGTTATTTTTAAGGGGACCTATCTTATCTCTGACTTTTGTTGTATAGACCTGGAAAAAACTTTTAGGGTTAGTTTTAGAATCCCTAGCAACTTTAATTTCATAGTCTCTTTCAGCTTTTCTTATCCCCTTTTTAATGTCCCTCTTAATGTCAATATACTGATTCATAAGATGACCCTCGCCTCTTTTGATACGCCTATAAATTCCTTTCTTATGCCCTAGTAGATATTTCAGCCTATTATTCATCCATTTTGGGTCATTTCTATTTGATCTAATTTCCTTGTAAGGGATAAACGTTCTTTGAGCAGCATGTATTGTGCTCAGAAAACTGTCATATTGATAGCTCTCTTCGTTACCCCAGTCAACAGATGATAAGTGTTCTCTAAGCCCATCGTAATCTGCTAAGCGAAAATCTGGGACTGTTACTGAGTTATCCCTACTATCATACTTCCATTCAATTCTAAATGTAATTGATTTGTGGTCGCTAGCACCCAGTTCCTCTGAAACTTCTAAATTATTAACAAGGGATTCATTGTTTGCCAGAACTAAGTCAAGCAGGTTATTACCCCTTGTAAGTTCTGTCACAAACTGCTTCAAAAAACAATCCTGAACTACTTCTAAGAAGTCGTATGATTCTAAATTCCCAGTTAAGAAATTCCAATCAATACGACTAAAGTTAAAGTCTCCTAGAATTACTACATTATCGTGCCTTGTGGCCCTAACAATTTCCTCCCATAGTAGTCTCCCCTGGTCCCTATCTAAATTTGGGGGATGGTATATCACACCTAAAATTAATTTTTCATGCCCCTCTGAAAATTCTATCCAAACAGACTCTGTATTTGTTACTTCAGACTTAATACCCGTTTTTATGCAACAGTTCAAACGATCTCGGACATACAATGCAACGCCACCCCCCTTCCCGATACTTTTATCTACTTGGAACAATTTAAAACCCTGAATGTGACATTCTGCAGGCATGTCCCGACTTTTTGAATTAAACCACGTCTCAGTAATGGCAACTATATCTATGTTACCTGCACTAGCAACTAGTCTCAACTCGTCCATCTTATTCCTAGCACTGCGACTATTTGTGTAATAAATATTTAAAGACCCTCCTCTCTCTTTACCCTTCCTGCTCCTTTCTGTTATTCCACTAAACCTATTACTGTCCTTGTCAATTAGTGCCACTGGCTTTCCAATATCCACCTCATTTTGCTTATTACTAGTTCTCCTAGTACTCATATTACTACCCTGTGACTTCACAGTTTTCCCGCCAAAACCCATACCACTAACTATTCCTAGTTTAAAGACCTAACAGCTCCCTCCACTGCGTTGGCCAGTGTTCCCACCCCACACCTAGATAAGTGAACCTCATCCCTGGCATACATGTCATTTCTGCCATAGAAGAGGTCCCAGTTGTCAATGAATGTTACCGCATTTTCCTTACAGTATTTGTCCAGCCAGCAATTGACACCAATTGCTCTGGACAACCATTCATTTCCAACTCCTCTCCTTGGCAAAATGCCACATATGACAGGTTTCCCACCCTTCCTCCTAATTATCTCTATTGCTGACCTATACCTGCTAATCAGGTCCTCACTCCTACGTCTGCCAACATCGTTGCCTCCAGCACTGAGACAGATAATAGGATTGCTCCCATTACCGCTCATGATGTCATCCAGACGGCTAACAATATCCTTCATCCCAGTCCCAGGAAAACACTCTCTGCCTCCTACTCCTATCCTTCAAACAGAATGCTCTATCCATGTACCTAATCTGGCTATCCCCAACAACAACAATGTTTTTTGCCTTCCTTGGCGTCGTCCGTCGTGATGCTCCGAGTAGTCGACTCACATTCGCCAGGTAGCATTACACCACTTGTAGAATTCGTCAAGACGTTCTCGATGGTCTTCGTTGGGGTTTCTAGGGATGTCATACTCACGTCTGCCAATGCTTCTTTGGTGCTCGTTGTGGCATTCCCAGTAGAACACTCACATTCGTCAGGTAGCACCGAGAATGGGTTTGAAGTTTCCACGGTAGTCTTCTGGTTTCTCGTTGTTTCTGCCTCTCCAACCGTTTTCTTGATCTTCAGCTTGGTTCCATGTTGCCCGGCGACTGACCAAGCTCCCCTCTTAACCTGGGGTCTCACAACAGAAGGATTACTACGAATCCTCTTGTTCTCCGTTAATCGCCGTATCTCCATCTTAGCAACTCTGAGCTCTTCTCTCAGCTGCTGGTAAAGTTGCTCAAGAGAGGGCATCCTGGTTCAGATTCACAGAGAGCACACAAACAGGTCTTCACAGAGCTAAGTACACGTCACCACTCTAGTACACTCACACTCTCTCATTCACACTCACACTCTCTCCCTCACACTCTCCCACACTCTCTCCCTCACACAATATCCCCCACTCGCACTATCCCAAACTCGCGCTATCCCATACTCACACTATCTAACACTCGCACTCACTTTCACTCTCATCCAATCTCACAACCACACCCAAACATACAACCATACCCAAACACGCAACCACACTCAAACACATACCAACATCAACACCCAAACACATCCATACCCACATTCAGACTCACCCAAGCACACACACACCCACACCAAACACACTCCACACCCAAACAAACACTCACACTCACACACACACACACGCACACACACACACACACACGCACACACACACACACACACACACACACACACACATGCACACACACACACGCACACACACACACACACACACACATACACACACACACACACGTGTAGGGAAAAACATTGGGAGGAGGAGAGGGAGAGGTCAGTCTTCATCCACGGGTTTCAGGAGAGGGAAGGGAAGACCTACGACAAAAGACGGTGGAAAGAAAAAGAATAGTTGACTTTTTTGTTATTATTAAAATATCGGCGGCATTACATTACAGTGCTCTACACTATGGGTGTTTTACACTAGGGTGCTCTACACTATGGGTGTTTTACACTACAGTGCTCTACACTATGGGTGTTTTACACTACAGTGCTCTACACTATGGGTGTTTTACACTAGGGTGCTCTACACTATGGGTGTTTTACACTACAGTGCTCTACACTATGGGTGTTTTACACTACAGTGCTCTACACTATGGGTGTTTTACACTAGGGTGCTCTACACTATGGGTGTTTTACACTAGGGAGCTCTACACTATGGGTGTTTTACACTAGGGTGCTCTACACTATGGGTGTTTTATACTACAGTGCTCTACACTATGGGTGTTTTACACTACAGTGCTCAACACTATGGGTGTTTTACACTAGGGTGCTCTACACTATGGGTGTTTTATACTACAGTGCTCTACACTATGGGAGTTTTATACTACAGTGCTCTACACTATGGGTGTTTTATACTACAGTGCTCTACACTATGGGAGTTTTATACTACAGTGCTCTACACTATGGGTGTTTTACACTACAGTGCTCTACACTATGGGTGTTTTACACTACAGTGCTCTACACTATGGGTGTTTTACACTAGGGTGCTCTACACTATGGGTGTTTTACACTAGGGAGCTCTACACTATGGGTGTTTTACACTAGGGTGCTCTACACTATGGGTGTTTTATACTACAGTGCTCTACACTATGGGTGTTTTACACTACAGTGCTCTACACTATGGGTGTTTTATACTACAGTGCTCTACACTATGGGTGTTTTATACTACAGTGCTCTACACTATGGGTGTTTTACACTACAGTGCTCTACACTATGGGAGTTTTATACTACAGTGCTCTACACTATGGGTGTTTTACACTACAGTGCTCTACACTATGGGAGTTTTATACTACAGTGCTCTACACTATGGGTGTTTTATACTACAGTGCTCTACACTATGGGAGTTTTATACTACAGTGCTCTACACTATGGGTGTTTTACACTACAGTGCTCTACACTATGGGTGTTTTATACTACAGTGCTCTACACTATGGGAGTTTTATACTACAGTGCTCTACACTATGGGTGTTTTACACTACAGTGCTCTACACTATGGGTGTTTTATACTACAGTGCTCTACACTATGGGTGTTTTATACTACAGTGCTCTACACTATGGGTGTTTTACACTACAGTGCTCTACACTATGGGAGTTTTATACTACAGTGCTCTACACTATGGGTGTTTCATACTACAGTGCTCTACACTATGGGAGTTTTATACTACAGTGCTCTACACTATGGGTGTTTTACACTACAGTGCTCTACACTATGGGTGTTTTATACTACAGTGCTCTACACTATGGGTGTTTTATACTACAGTGCTCTACACTATGGGTGTTTTATACTACAGTGCTCTACACTATGGGTGTTTTACACTACAGTGCTCTACACTATGGGTGTTTTATACTACAGTGCTCTACACTATGGGAGTTTTATACTGCAGTGCTCTACACTATGGGTGTTTTATACTACAGTGCTCTACACTATGGGAGTTTTACACTACAGTGCTCTACACTATGGGAGTTTTATACTACAGTGCTCTACACTATGGGTGTTTTATACTACAGTGCTCTACACTATGGGTGTTTTATACTACAGTGCTCTACACTATGGGTGTTTTACACTACAGTGCTCTACACTATGGGTGTTTTATACTACAGTGCTCTACACTATGGGTGTTTTATACTACAGTGCTCTACACTATGGGTGTTTTATACTACAGTGCTCTACACTATGGGTGTTTTACACTACAGTGCTCTACACTATGGGTGTTTTATACTACAGTGCTCTACACTATGGGTGTTTTATACTACAGTGCTCTACACTATGGGTGTTTTATACTACAGTGCTCTACACTATGGGTGTTTTATACTACAGTGCTCTACACTATGGGTGTTTTATACTACAGTGCTCTACACTATGGGTGTTTTATACTACAGTGCTCTACACTATGGGTGTTTTATACTACAGTGCTCTACACTATGGGTGTTTTACACTACAGTGCTCTACACTATGGGTGTTTTATACTACAGTGCTCTACACTATGGGTGTTTTACACTACAGTGCTCTACACTATGGGTGTTTTATACTACAGTGCTCTACACTATGGGTCTTTTATACTACAGTGCTCTACACTATGGGTGTTTTATACTACAGTGCTCTACACTATGGGTGTTTTACACTACAGTTTACACTACAGTGCTCTACACTATGGGTGTTTTATACTACAGTGCTCTACACTATGGGTGTTTTATACTACAGTGCTCTACACTATGGGTGTTTTATACTACAGTGCTCTACACTATGGGTGTTTTATACTACAGTGCTCTACACTATGGGTTTTATACTACAGTGCTCTTATGGGTGTTTTATACTACAGTGCTCTACACACTACAGTGCTCTACACTATGGGTGTTTTACACTACAGTGCTCTACACTATGGGTGTTTTATACTACAGTGCTCTACACTATGGGTGTTTTATACTACAGTGCTCTACACTAGTGCTCTACACTATGGGTGTTTTATACTACAGTGCTCTACACTATGGGTGTTTTATACTACAGTGCTCTACACTATGGGTGTTTTATACTACAGTGCTCTACACTATGGGTGTTTTATACTACAGTGCTCTACACTATGGGTGTTTTATACTACAGTGCTCTACACTATGGGTGTTTTACACTACAGTGCTCTACACTATGGGTGTTTTATACTACAGTGCTCTACACTATGGGTGTTTTACACTACAGTGCTCTACACTATGGGTGTTTTATACTACAGTGCTCTACACTATGGGTGTTTTATACTACAGTGCTCTACACTATGGGTGTGCTCTACACTATGGGTGTTTTACACTACAGTTCTACACTATGGGTGTTTTATACTACAGTGCTCTACACTATGGGTGTTTTATACTACAGTGCTCTACACTATGGGTGTTTTATACTACAGTGCTCTACACTATGGGTGTTTTACACTACAGTGCTCTACACTATGGGTGTTTTACACTACAGTGCTCTACACTATGGGTGTTTTACACTACAGTGCTCTACACTATGGGTGTTTTATACTACAGTGCTCTACACTATGGGTGTTTTATACTACAGTGCTCTACACTATGGGTGTTTTATACTACAGTGCTCTACACTATGGGTGTTTTATACTACAGTGCTCTACACTATGGGTGTTTTATACTACAGTGCTCTACACTATGGGTGTTTTATACTACAGTGCTCTACACTATGGGTGTTTTATACTACAGTGCTCTACACTATGGGTGTTTTATACTACAGTGCTCTACACTATGGGTGTTTTATACTACAGTGCTCTACACTATGGGTGTTTTATACTACAGTGCTCTACACTATGGGTGTTTTATACTACAGTGCTCTACACTATGGGTGTTTTATACTACAGTGCTCTACACTATGGGTGTTTTACACTACAGTGCTCTACACTATGGGTGTTTTATACTACAGTGCTCTACACTATGGGTGTTTTATACTACAGTGCTCTACACTATGGGTGTTTTATACTACAGTGCTCTACACTATGGGTGTTTTACACTACAGTGCTCTACACTATGGGTGTTTTATACTACAGTGCTCTACACTATGGGTGTTTTATACTACAGTGCTCTACACTATGGGTGTTTTATACTACAGTGCTCTACACTATGGGTGTTTTATACTACAGTGCTCTACACTATGGGTGTTTTACACTACAGTGCTCTACACTATGGGTGTTTTATACTACAGTGCTCTACACTATGGGTGTTTTATACTACAGTGCTCTACACTATGGGTGTTTTATACTACAGTGCTCTACACTATGGGTGTTTTATACTACAGTGCTCTACACTATGGGTGTTTTACACTACAGTGCTCTACACTATGGGTGTTTTATACTACAGTGCTCTACACACTACAGTGCTCTACACTACTACAGTGCTCTACACTATGGGTGTTTTACACTACAGTGCTCTACACTATGGGTGTTTTACACTACAGTGCTCTACACTATGGGTGTTTTATACTACAGTGCTCTACACTATGGGTGTTTTATACTACAGTGCTCTACACTATGGGTGTTTTATACTACAGTGCTCTACACTATGGGTGTTTTATACTACAGTGCTCTACACTATGGGTGTTTTACACTACAGTGCTCTACACTATGGGAGTTTTACACTACAGTGCTCTACACTATGGGTGTTTTACACTACAGTGCTCTACACTATGGGAGTTTTATACTACAGTGCTCTACACTATGGGTGTTTTATACTACAGTGCTCTACACTATGGGTGTTTTACACTACAGTGCTCTACACTATGGGAGTTTTACACTACAGTGCTCTACACTATGGGTGTTTTATACTACAGTGCTCTACACTATGGGTGTTTTATACTACAGTGCTCTACACTATGGGTGTTTTACACTACAGTGCTCTACACTATGGGAGTTTTATACTACAGTGCTCTACACTATGGGTGTTTTATACTACAGTGCTCTACACTATGGGTGTTTTACACTACAGTGCTCTACACTATGGGAGTTTTACACTACAGTGCTCTACACTATGGGTGTTTTACACTAGGGTGCTCTACACTATGGGTGTTTTACACTAGGGTGCTCTACACTATGGGTGTTTTACACTACAGTGCTCTACACTATGGGTGATTTACACTACAGTGCTCTACACTATGGGTGTTTTACACTAGGGTGCTCTACACTATGGGTGTTTTACACTAGGGTGCTCTACACTATGGGTGTTTTACACTACAGTGCTCTACACTACAGGTGCTGTACACTACAGTTTATAAAAATCAGCAACATTAACACCCCTCCTTCAGAGTGCAGACACTGTACTTCCCATCTCCAGGACTCAAGTCCGGCATGCCAGTTTCCCTGTATCCCTTCATAAATGTTACTTTGCTCAAACTCCAAAAGCACGTCAAGTATTGAAAACCATTTGTCTCCATTCACTCCTATCAAATATGCTCATCCATGTTTGCTGGAAGTCCAAGCCCCTCGTACACAAAACCTCCTTTACCCCGTCCCTCCAACCTTTCCTAGGCCGACCCCTACCCCGCCTTCCCTCCACTACAGATTTATACATTCTCGAACTCATTCTGTTTTGTTCCATTTTCTTTACATGTCCAAACCGCCTCAACATCCCTTTCTCAGCCCTCTGGACAACAGTTTTGGCAATCCCACACCTCCTAACTTCCAAACTACGAATTCTCTGCATTATATGCACACCACACATTGCCCTCAGACATGACATCTTCACTGCCTCCAGCCTTCTCCTCACTGCAACATTCATCACCCATGCTTCACACCCACATAAGAGCATTGGTAAAACTATACTTTCATACATTCCCCTCTTTGCTTCCAAGGACAAAGTTCTTTGTCTCCACAGACTCCTAAGTGCACTGCTCGCCCTTTTTCCCTCATCAATTCTATGACTCACCTCATATTTCATAGACCCATCTGCTGACATGTCCACTCCCAAATATATGAATACATTCAACTCCTCCATGCTCTCTCCCTCCAAACTGATATCCAATCTTTCGTCACCTAATCTTTTTGATATGCTCATAACCTTACTCTTTCATATATTCACTTTTAATTCACCCACCAACCTCTGCAACTTCTTTTGAGAATCTCACAAAAGCACAGTGTCATCAGCAAAGAGCAACTGAGACAACTCCCATTTTGTGTTTGATTCTTTATCTTTTAACTCCATAGTTCTCTTGTTAGGACCCTTGCATTCACTTCTCATACAACCCAGTTATAAATACATTGAAGAACCACAGTGACATCACACATCCTTGTCTAAGGCCTACTTTTACTGGGAAACAATCTCCCTCTTCCCTACATACTCTAACCTGAGCCTCACTATTCTCGTAAAAACTCTTCACTGCTTTCAGTAACCTGCCTCCCATACCATACACCTGCAACATCTGCCACATTGCCCCCTATCCACCCTAACATACTTCTTTTCCAAATCTATAAATGCCACAAAAACCTCTTAAGCCTTATCTAAATACTCTTCACCTATATGTTTTACTGTAAACACTTGGTCTACACACCCCCTACCTTTCCTAAAGCCTCCTTACTCATCTGCTATCATACTCTCCGTCTTTCTCTCCTTTCAATAATAATTCTATCATTCACTTTACCAGGTAAGCTGAAGATTGAGACACTTATGCAGCATATGGGAATCTTTATTCAGGAAACGTTTCGCCACACAGTGGCTTCATCAGTCCAATACAAAGAGGAAGGCGTAAGGAGAGGAGGAGTATGAGGTAATCAGTCCCTCAACCTGGAGTCGATGTGTTCAGTCCATCAATCTTGTAGAATGTACAGCATAGGGCCGTAGACGTGGCTTATATACTGTAGTGAGGTGAGGTGAAGCAGGCGGAGGCGGGGTCATAGTGGTACCATCCACTAGTCGAAGTAGGTCTTCGTCCAAAGGTTGAACAAGTGTTGAAGAATTCTTTGTAACAAGATCCCATGATGCTGCAGTGTCTTACGCCTTCCTCTTTGTATTGGACTGATGAAGCCACTGTGTGGCGAAACGTTTCCTGAATAAAGATTCCCATATGCTGCATAAGTGTCTCAATCTTCAACTTGTCGGTTTTTCAAACCATTCATCACAACTGACAGACACTGCAGCATCATGGGATCTTGTTACAAAGAATTCTTCAACACTTGTTCAACCTTTGGACGAAGACCTACTTCGACTAGTGGATGGTACCACTATGACCCTGCCTCCACCTGCTTCACGTCACCTCACTACAGTATATAAGCCACGTCTACGGCCCTATGCTGTACATTCTACAAGATTGATGGACTGAACACATCGACTCCAGGTTGAGGGACTGATTACCTCATACTCCTCCTCTCCTTATGCCTTCCTCTTTGTATTGGACTGATGAAGCCACTGTGTGGCGAAACGTTTCCTGAATAAAGATTCCCATATGCTGCATAAGTGTCTCAATCTTCAACTTATCGGTTTTTCAAACCATTCATCACACCAGGTATGCTCAACAGACTTATTCCCCTATAATTTTTGCACTCTCTTTTGTCCCCTTTGCCTCTATACAAAAGAACTATGCACCTTACCCTCTTCCATACATTTATTAAATAATAGTACCAACCACTCCAAAACTATATCCCAACCTGCTTTTAACATTTCTATCATTATCCCATCAATCCCACCTGCCTTTCCCCTTTCCATTCTACCCACTGCCTCACGAGCTTCCCCCACACTCAAAACTGGCTCTTCCTCACTCCTACAAGATGTTATTCCTCCTTGCCTTATACACGAAATCACAACTTCCCTATCTTCATCAACATTCAACAATTCCTCAAAATATTCCCTCCATCTTCCCGATACCTCTAACTCTCCATTTAATAACTCTCCTCTCCTATTATTAACTGACAAATCCATTTGTTCATTAGGCTTCCTCCACTTGAAAATATCATCAAATAAACAGGAGAGGAGGGCATGTCTAAACTAATAAATTTTCAGAGAATAGGGGGGGGGTACTCGAAGGCGAGAAATAGGCCATTCAAACTGATTTTTAGGACAGAAACGGTGCAGGACTGGATCCTGCAGGTGGAACCATGGGTAAAAGAATCGACAGCATAACAGAGGATGTTCCTAGACCGAGAAATAATGTCAACAGCTGAGAGAGAGAGGACACAGAGATGAAAGGGGCTAAAAGAGAGACAGTAGAATGGAGTCGAATGGAGCAGAGTGTGCAAATACCCACAGAACCACCCTCAGAACCCTGAAGCCAGACACACTTGCAACTCCCACCCCACAAAATGCAGTAGAATCTTATAGCACCCTGCGAGGACTTCTACCCTTCCTCCCCCAAAAACCCCCCTGTGAAGGCTTACTCAGCCCTGAAACAACTTCAGTCCGTATTACCAAGGCTGGCTCCTCCTCAGGAAAATTAATGAATAGAAAAAGAAATAATAACAGACAATGATAAACACTTTATTATTTAGAAACGGAAAATGTAAAACAATAAAACATGAATGGGTATCCTAATTGAAAGAAAAATGAAAAATGAAATGAAAAAAATTGCATTTGAACTCAACGCAAATATTGGTATATCATGGTAATGGGGTGTCAGGTGTTGGTGACACTGCGTGTTGTTGAAATCGTAGCCGTTGCTGATGTGGGGGGGGGGGTAGCAGGTGTTGGTGACCACCACCGGCTCGTTCTTCACAGAATATAGCCGTGAATAATTACTTCAAATGACAGGAAAACAGGTTCGTTACCACTGCTATGATGAGGGGTTAGGTCCTGCGTTGGCTTACATAACAGGCAAGTAGATTAAACATGGGACGTCTCAGGACGTTAGTCCATCTCCTTCTATTCGTTTCGTTGGTTGGCAGGTGACCCACTCTGTCATTCCAAGCTGTAAAGAGAGACAGGTTACCCACTGCTTAAGAAATCACTCTCTATGATAAGTACAATACCTAAAAGATGTGGTGATTATTAAAACATTTAACAGATAAAGAATGAAAGGACTAAGTTAATTATTGGTCAAAAGTGAAGCTTTCAACCAATAAGTCCACTAAAATATGATCAGGCGTGTACTTACAGTAGTGCTGGGAGCTGTGAGTCGAGTGATTTACTGTTTGACCGGAGCCCCACACGTCACCTTTCGGGGGGGGAAGAGGGAGGGGAAGGGATAGTGGGAGCTAGACCCTACCTTAACAAGCAGCCGACAATCAAACTATCACTTTCGGGGAGGGGGAAAAAAGGGGGGGGGGTGAATAGCCGGAGCTGGACTTACCCTACCTTAACAAGTAGCCGGCAATGAAACTATTGTTACTATATACTCCCTCGCTACTCCTATCTATTGAACTTTTCCCTCACACCCCCAGAATACGGTGTTGCAAAGAAAACTGAAAGTATGGTACACCAAGGCTGATGCAGTAACAAATAATTGGGAGGAGTGGCATGAAAAAAATTCATGGCATCACCAGACATTATAGCTCTCACAGAAATCGAGATCTCAGTAATAATAACAAATGCCATCTTTCTATCTGGAAATCAGATCCTGAGGAAAGCCAGAGAGAATAGGGGGGCAGAATAGAAGTTGTACTACTCATCAAAAACCAATGGGATTTTGAAGAGTTGGAGAGAGGGGACAGAGGGGAAGCAAGGGACCACATAATAGAAACACTTCAAACTAGAGGTCCTGAGGTGGTGATTGTGGTGATAAATAGTCTGCCTCAGAATAGCAAGAGACCAAGACAAGAATATGATGAGAGTAACAGAGAGATGGTTAATGCACTAACTGAAGTGGCCAGATGAGCTCATGTGGGCAGGGCAAAGTAACTGGTTGTGGGTGATTTCAATCACAAAGAAATCGACTGGGAAAAACCTGGAGCCACATGGGGTCGCAGAAACATGGAGTGCTAAGATGTTGGAGGTGGTACTGGAGAGAGAGGAGAGGATAAACCTGCAAGACTGGACCTAGTATTCAAATGAGCAGTGCAGATACTGAGGACATCAGATATGAAAGGCCTCTCAAAGCTAATGATCATGTGGCTCTATGCATCCAATACATAGAGTTACATGTAGAGAAAGAGGCAGAAAGGGCAGGACGAATGAAGCCAAACTACAAAAGACAGGACTGCAGAGGTATGAGGAATTTCCTTCACGAGATCCAGTGGGACCGAGAACTGGCAGAGAAAATGGTAAATGAGATGATGGAATATGTGACAACAATATGCAAGGAAGCAGAAAATAGGTTTATACCCAAGGGCAACAGACAAAAGGAGAAGGCCAGGACGAGCCCATGGTACATGCAGAGGTGTAGAGAGGCTAAACCCAAGGGCACTAGAGAATGGAAGTAGTGTAGAAGACTAAGGACCCAGGAAAACAAGGAGAGCAGTAGATGAGCAAGATATGAATATGCATTGGTAAGGGGAGAGGCCTAACGACAATTTGAAAATGACATAGCAGCGAAAGTCAAGTCTGACCCGAAGCTGTTGTACAGTCATATCAAGAAGAAAACAACAGTCAAAGACCAGTTAATCATGCTGAGGAAGGAAGGAGGGGAGATCACAAGAAACGACCGAGAAGTATGTGAGGAGCTCAACATGAGATTCAAAGAAGTTTTAACACTGGGGACAGAAAGGAGTCCGGAAAGACAGAGGGGTGGGATACACCAACTAGTGCTGGACACGATACATACAACCTAGGAAGGGGTGAAGGGGCTGCTAAGCACACTAGATATCTCAAATGAGACGGGGCCAAATAACATCTCTCCAAAGGTCCTGAAAGAAGGAACAAAGGCGCTCTGTGTACCACTAACAACAATCTTCAACACATCTATCGAAATGGGGTGACTACCTGAGGTATGAAAGACAGCAAATGTAGCCCCAATTTTTAAAAAGGAGACAGACACTCAGCATTAAACTATAAGGCTGTGTTAATGACACGTAATGTATGCACACTCATGGAGAAGATTATCAGGAGAGGAATGGTGGACAATATATAAAGGAATGAGCTTATAAAAGACAACCAGCGCGGATGCAGAAACGGGAAGTCCTGTGTCACAAACCTACTAGAGTTCTAAGACAGGCGACAGCAGTAAGACAAGAGAGACAAGGGTGGGTAGACTGCGTTTGCTTTGACTGTAAGAAGGCTTTTGAAACAGTTCCACACAAGAGATTAATGCAAAAGTTAGGGACAAGGAAGGTATAACGGGAAGACATTACAATAGTTAGGAGAATAACTGACGGGAAGGCATCAGCGAGTCATGGTACGTATGCGCCTGTGGCGAGCAGGGTTCCGCAGGGGTCGAGCCTAGAACCAGTGCTGTTTTTGGTGTATGTGAATGAAATGATGGAAGGGATATACTGGGGAATCCCTGTTTGCATACGATGTGAAGCTTATGAGGAGAAATCAACCGGCCGAGAATCAGTCAGTACTATAAAGGGATCTGGATAGGCTGCAGCCTGGCCCAGCAACTGGCTCCTAGAGTTTTGCCCCACCAAGTGCAAAGTCATGAAGATCGGAGAAGAGCAAAGAAGACAGGAGACAGAATACATTCTAGGGGCCAAAGACTGCAAGCCACACTCAAAAGAAAGGATCTTGGGGCGAGCATAATACCGAGCACATCTGAGGTGCACATCAACTAAATAACTGCTGAAGCATGTAGTCGAATAGCATTCTGACACCTAAGTAAGGAATCGTTCAGGGCTCTGTATACAGTGTACATCAGGCCCCTACTGGAGTATGCGGCACCAGTTTAGAACCCACATCTGGTCAAGCACGTCAAGAAAATCAGAGAAAGTGCAAAGGTTTGCAACGAGACCTATCTCGGAGCTAAAGGGCATATCCTATCAGGAGAGGTTAAAGGAAATCGACCTGAAGACACTGGAGGACAGAAGAGGTAAGAGAGGGGACATGATAACGACATATAAATACTTAGAGGCATTGATAAGGCAGACAGAAGCAGGATGTTCCAGAGGTGAGATACAGCAACAAGGAGTCACAACTGGAAGTTGAAGACTCATATGAGTCACAGGGATGTTATGAAGTATTTCTTCAATCATAGAGTTCTCAGGAAGTTGAATAGTCTGGTAAGTGATATAGCGGAGGCATTATCCATACATAGCATTAACAAGAGGCACAATAAGGCTCATGGAGCTTAGAGAGAGGGGACATAGTATAGTAACAAGCAGTGAAGAGGCGGGGCTAGGAGCTATGAATCGACCCCTGCAACCACAATTAGATTAGTACAATTAGGTGAGCACACACACACACACACACACTGGGGACAGAAAGGAGTCCGGGAAGACGGAGAGGTGGGATACACCACACACGCGCACACACAAACACTCACACGAACTTACTCACACTCGTACACACACACTACTGACGTACACACTCAGACACACTCCACTGACACACTCACAAAAGACAAGAACAGTACATAACACAAGACAGAGGAACAAGTGGTTATAAAAGGGAAAATCATCCAAAGACCTAACAGAAAGAAAACTGTGATAGAAAGGAAAAAATTGTGAGATCTTCTGAGGATCAGAATGAGGAGTAGCAATGATGAAGAACGAGGGGTAGCAATGGTGGAGGTAGAGGGGTAGTAGTGGTGAAGGTTGAGGGGTAGCAGTTGTAGAAATTGAGGAGTAGCAGTGGTAGAGGCAGAGGGGTAGCATTGATGGATATTAAAGGGTAGCGGTGGTTGAGGTTGAAGGGTAGCAGTGGTGGAAGGTGAGTGGGGTAACAGTGATGGAGGTGGAGGGGTAGCAGTGGTGGAAGTTGAAGGGCAGCAGTAGAGTGGTGAAGTGTTGAGGGGTAGCAGTGGTGGAAGGTAGTAGCAGTGGAGGTAGGGGTAGCAGTGGTGGAAGTAGTATCAGTGATGGAGGTGGAAGGGTAGCAGTGGTGGAAGTGTAGTAGCAGTGATGGAGGTGGAGGGGTAGCAGTGGTGGAAGTGTAGTAGCAGTAATGGAGGTGGAGGGGTAGCAGTGGTGGAAGTGTAGTAGCAGTGATGGAGGTGGAGGGGTAGCAGTGGTGGATGTGTGGTAACAGTGATGGAGGTGGATGAGTAGCAGTGGTGGAAGTGTAGTAGCAGTGATGGAGGTGGAGGGGTAGCAGTGGTGGAAGTGTAGTAGCAGTGATGGAGTTGGAGGGGTAGCTCTTGTGGAAGTGTAGTAGCAGTGGAGGTGGAGGGGTAGCAGTGGTGGAAGTGTAGTAGCAGTGATGGAGGTGGAGGGGTAGCTGTGGTGGAAGCGTAGTAGCAATGGAGGTGGAGGGGTAGCAGTGGTGGAAGTGTAGTAGCAGTGATGGAGGTGGAGGGGTAGCAGTGGTGGATGTGTGGTAGCAGTGATGGAGGTGGAGGGGTAGTTGTGGTGGAAGTGTAGTAGCAGTGATGGAGGTGGAGGTGGTGGGTGGTAGCAGATGGAGGTGGAGGGGTAGCAGTGGTAGTAGCAGTGATGGAGGTGGAGGGGTAGCAGTGGTGTAGTAGCAGTGTAGTAGCAGTGGTGGAGGTGGAAGGGTAGCAGTGGTGGAAGTGTAGTAGCAGTATTGGAGGTGGAAGGGTAGCAGTGGTGGAAGTGTAGTAGCAGTAATGGAGGTGGAGGGGTAGCAGTGGTGGAAGTGTAGTAGCAGTAATGGAGGTGGAAGGGTAGCAGTGGTGGAAGTGTAGTAGCAGTGAAAGAGGTGGAGGGGTAGCTCTGGTGGAAGTGTAGTAGCAGTGGAGGTATACGGGTAGCAGTGGTGGAAGTGTAGTAGCAGTGATGGAGGTGGAGGGGTAGCAGTTGTGGAAGTGTAGTAGCAGTGATGGAGGTGGAGGGGTAGCAGTGGTGGAAGTGTAGTAGCAGTGATGGAGGTGGAGGGGTAGCAGTGGTGGAAGTGTAGTAGCAGTGATGGAGGTGGAGGGGTAGCAGTGGTGGATGTGTGGTAGCAGTGATGGAGGTGGAGGGGTAGCAGTGGTGGAAGTGTAGTAGCAGTGATGGAGGTGGAGGGGTAGCTGTGGTGGAGTAGCAGTGATGGAGGTGGAGGGGTAGCAGTGGTGGAAGTGTAGTAGCAGTGGAGGTGGAGGGGTAGCAGTGGTGGAAGTGTAGTAGCAGTGATGGAGGTGGAGGGGTAGCAGTGGTGGTAAGTGTAGTAGCAGTAATGGAGGTGGAGTGGAGGGATAGCACTTGTGGAAGTGTAGTAGCAGTGAGGGAGGTGGAAGGGTAGCAGTGGTGGAAGTGTAGTAGCAGTGATGGAGGTGGAGGGGTAGCAGTGGTGGAAGTGTAGTAGCAGTGATGGAGGTGGAGGGGTAGCTCTGGTGGAAGTGTAGTAGCAGTGGAGGTGGAGGGGTAGCAGTGGTGGAAGTGTAGTAGCAGTGATGGAGGTGGAGGGGTAGCAGTGGTGGAAGTGTAGTAGCAGTGGTGGAGTTGGAGGGGTAGCAGTGGTGGAAGTGTAGTAGCAATATTGGAGGTGGAAGGGTAGCAGTGGTGGAAGTGTAGTAGCAGTAATGGAGGTGGAAGGGTAGCAGTGGTGGAAGGGTAGCAGTGGTGGAAGTGTAGTAGCAGTAATGGAGGTGGAAGGGTAGCAGTGGTGGAAGTGTAGTAGCAGTATTGGAGGTGGAGGAGTAGCAGTGGTGGAAGTGTAGTAGCAGTATTGGAGGTGGAGGGGTAGCAGTGGTGGAAGTGTAGTAGCAGCATTGGAGGTGGAGGGGTAGCTGTGGTGGAAGTGTAGTAGCAATATTGGAGGTGGAGGGGTAGCAGTGGTGGAAGAGTAGTAGCAGTGGTGGAGGTGGAGCAGTAGCAGTGGTGGAAGAGTAGTAGCAGTGGTGGAGGTGGAGGGGTAGCAGTGGTGGAATAGTAGTAGTAGTAATGGAGGTGGAAGGGTAGCAGTGGTGGAAGTGTAGTAGCAGTATTGGAGGTGGAGGGGTAGCAGTGGTGGAAGAGTAGTAGCAGTATTGGAGGTGGAGGGGTAGCAGTGGTGGAAGTGTAGTAGCAGTATTGGAGGTGGAGGGGTAGCAGTGGTGGAAGTGTAGTAGCAGTGATGGAGGTGGAGGGGTAGCAGTGGTGGAAGTGTAGTAGCAGTGATGGAGGTGGAGGGGTAGCAGTGGTTGAAATGTAGTAGCAGTGATGGAGGTGGAGTGGTAGCAGAGGTGGAAGGAGTAGCAGTGATGGAGGTGGAGGGGTAGCTGTAGTGGAAGTGTAGTAGCAGTGCAGGTGGAGGGGTAGCAGTGGTGGAAGTGTAGTAGCAGTGATGGAGGTGGAGGGGTAGCAGTGGTGGAAGTGTAGTAGCAGTGATGGAGGTGGAGGGGTAGCAGTGGTGGAAGTGTAGTAGCAGTGATGGAGGTGGAGGGGTAGCAGTGGTGGAAGTGTAGTAGCAGTGATGGAGGTGGAGGGGTAGCAGTGGTGGAAGTGTAGTAGCAGTATTGGAGGTGGAAGGGTAGCAGTGGTGGAAAGGTGGAGGGGTAGCTGTGGTGGAAGTGTACTAACAGTAATGGAGATTGAGGGGTAGCAGTGGTGGATGTGTGGTAGCAGTGATGGAGGTGGAGGGGTAGCAGTTGTGGAAGTGTAGTAGCAGTGAGGGAGGTGGAGGGGTAGCAGTGGTGGAAGTGTAGTAGCAGTGATGGAGGTGGAGGGTTAGCAGTGGTGGAAGTGTAGTGGCAGTGATGGAGGTGGAGGGGTAGCTCTGGGGGAAGCGTAGTAGCAGTGGAAGTGGAGGGGTAGCAGTGGTGGAAGTGTAGTAGCAGTGATGGAGGTGGAGGGGTAGTAGTGGTGGATGTGTGGTAGCAGTGATGGAGGTGGAGGGGTAGCAGTGGTGGAAGTGTAGTAGCAGTATTGGAGGTGGAGGGGTAGCAGTGGTGTGAGTGTAGTAGCAGTGACGAAGGTGAAGGGGTAGCAGTGGTGGATATGTTGTAGCAGTGATGGAGGTGGAGGGGTAGCAGTTGTGGAAGTTTAGTAGCAGTGATGGAGGTTAAGGGGTAGCAGTGGTGGAAGTGTAGTAGCAGTGATGGAGGAGAAGGGGTAGCAGTGGTGGAAGTGTAGTAGCATGGAGGTGGAGGGGTAGCAGTGAAGTGGAGCAGTGGTAGCAGTGATGGAGGTTAAGGGGTAGCAGTGGTGGAAGTGTAGTAGCAGTGATGGAGGAGAAGGGGTAGCAGTGGTGGAAGTGTAGTAGCAATAATAGAGGTGGAGGGGTAGCAGTGGTGGAAGTGAAGTAGCAGCGGTGGAGGTGGAGGGGTAGCAGTGGTGGAAGTGTAGTAGCAGTGATGGAGGTGGAGGGGTAGCAGTGGTGGAAGTGTAGTAGCAGTTTTGGAGGTGGAGGGGTAGCAGTGGTGAAAGTGTAGTAGCAGTAATGGAGGTGGAGGGGTAGCAGTGGTGGAAGTGTAGTAGCAGTGATGGAGGTGGAGGGGTAGCAGTGGTGGATGTGTGGTAACAGTGATGGACGTGGAGGGGTAGCAGTGGTGGAAGTGTAGTATCAGTGATGGAGGTGGAGGGGTAGCAGTGGTGGAAGTGTACTAGCAGTGTTGGTGGTGGAGGTGTTGCAGTTGTGGATGTGTTGTATCAGTGATGGAGGTGGAGGGGTAGCAGTGGTGGAAGTGTAGTAGCAGTGATGGAGGTGGAGGGGTAGCAGTGGTGGAAGTGTAGTAGCAGTGATGGAGGTGGAGGGGTAGCAGTGGTGGAAGTGTAGTGGCAGTGGTGGAGGTGGAGGAGTAGCTCTGGGGGAAGCGTAGTAGCAGTGGAATGGAGGTGGAGGGGTAGCAGTGGTGGAAGTGTAGTAGCAGTGGATGGAGGTGGAGGGGTAGCAGTGGTGGAAGTGTAGTAGCAGGTGGAGGGGTAGCAGTGGTGGAAGTGTAGTAGCAGTGGTGGAAGTGTAGTAGCAGTGGAGGTGGAGGGGTAGCAGTGGTGGAAGTGTAGTAGCAGTGATGGAGGTGGAGGGGTAGCTCTGGTGGAAGCGTAGTAGCAGTGGAAGTGGAGGGGTAGCAGTGGTGGAAGTGTAGTTGCAGTGATGGAGGTGGAGGGGTAGTAGTGGTGGATGTGTGGTAGCAGTGATGGAGGTGGAGGGGTAGCAGTGGTGAAAGTGTAGTAGCAGTGATGGAGGTGAAGGGGTAGCAGTGGTGGAAGTGTAGTAGCAGTGATGGAGGTGGAGGGGTAGCAGTGGTGGAAGTGTAGTAGCAGTGATGGAGGTGGAGGGGTAGCTGTGGTGGAAGTGTAGTAGCAGTGGAGGTGGAGGGGTAGCAGTGGTGGAAGTGTAGTAGCAGTAATGGAGGTGGAGGGGTAGCAGTGGTGGAAGTGTAGTAGCAGTGATGGAGGTGGAGGGGTAGCAGTGGTGGAAGAGTAGTATCAGTGTGGAGGTGGAGGGGTAGCAGTGGTGGAAGTGTAGTAGCAGTGATGGAGGTGGAGGGGTAGCAGTGGTGGAAGTGTAGTAGCAGTGGAAGTGTATGGAGGTGAAGGGGTAGCAGTGGTGGAAATGTAGTAGCAGTGATGGAGGTGGAGTGGTAGCAGTGGTGGAAGTGTAGGAGCAGTGATGGAGGTGGAGGGGTAGCAGTGGTGGAAGTGTAGTAGCAGTGATGGAGGTGGAGGGGTAGCAGTGGTGGAAGTGTAGTACCAGTGATGGAGGTGGAGGGGTAGCAGTGGTGGAAGTGTAGTAGCAGTGATGGAGGTGGAGGGGTAGCAGATGTGTAAGTGTAGCATCAGTGATGGAGGTGGAAGGGTAGCAGTGGTGGAAGTGTAGTAGCAGTGATGGAGGTGGAGGGGTAGCAGTGGTGGAAGTGTAGTAGCAGTAATGGAGGTGGAGGGGTAGCAGTGGTGGAAGTGGAGGTGGAGTAGCAGTGGTGGAAGTGTAGTGGAGGTGGAGGGGTAGCAGTGGTGGAAGTGTAGTAGCAGTGATGGAGGTGGAGGGGTAGCAGTGGTGGAAGTGTAGTAGCAGTGATGGAGGTGGAGGGGTAGCAGTGGTGGAAGTGTAGTAGCAGTGATGGAGGTGGAGGGGTAGCAGTGGTGGAAGTGTAGTAGCAGTGATGGAGGTGAAGGGGTAGCAGTGGTGGAAGTGTAGTAGTAGTAATGGAGGTGGAGGGGTAGCAGTGGAAGTGTGGATGGAGGTGGTAGCAGTGTAGTAGCAGTGATGGAGGTTAAGGGGTAGCATTGGTGGAAGTGTAGTAGCAGTGATGGAGGTGGAGGGGTAGCAGTGGTGGAAGTGTAGTAGCAGTAATGGAGGTGGAGGGGTAGCAGTGGTGGAAGTGAAGTAGCAGTGATGGAGGTGGAGGGGTAGCAGTGGTGGAAGTGTAGTAGCAGTGATGGAGGTGGAGGGGTAGCAGTGGTGGAAGTGTAGTAGCAGTGATGGAGGTGGAGGGGTAGCAGTGGTGGAAGTGTAGTAGCAGTGATGGAGGTGGAGGGGTAGCAGTGGTGGAAGTGTAGTAGCAGTGATGGAGGTGATGGAGGTGGAGGGGTAGCAGTGGTGGAAGTGTAGTAGCAGTGATGGAGGTGGAGGGGTAGCAGTGGTGGAAGTGTAGTAGCAGTGATGGAGGTGGAGGGGTAGCAGTGGTGGAAGTGTAGTAGCAGTGATGGAGGTGGAGGGGTAGCAGTGGTGGAAGTGTAGTAACAGTGATGGAGGTGGAGGAGTAGCAGTGGTGGAAGTGTAGTAGCAGTGATGGAGGTGGAGGGGTAGCAGTGGTGGAAGTGTAGTAGCAGTGATGGAGGTGGAGGGGTAGCAGTGGTGGAAGTGTAGTAGCAGTGATGGAGGTGGAGGGGTAGCAGTGGTGGAAGTGTAGTAGCAGTGATGGAGGTGGAAGGGTAGCAGTGGTGGAAGTGTAGTAGCAGTGATGGAGGTGGAGGGGTAGCAGTGGTGGAAGTGTTGTAGCAGTGATGGAGGTGGAGGGGTAGCAGTGGTGGATGTGTAGTAGCAGTGATGGAGGTGGAGGGGTAGCAGTGGTGGAAGTGTAGTAGCAGTGATGGAGGTGGAGGGGAAGCAGTGGTTGAAGTGTAGTAGCAGTGATGGAGGTGGAGGGGTAGCAGTGGTGTAAGTGTAGTAGCAGTGATGGAGGTGGAGGGGTAGCAGTGGTGTAAGTGTAGTAGCAGTGATGGAGGTGGAGGGGTAGCAGTGGTGGAAGTTTAGTAGCAGTGATGGAGGTGGAGGGGTAGCAGTGGTGGAAGTGAAGTAGCAGTGTGGAGGTGGAGGGGTAGCAGTGGTGGAAGTGTAGTAGCAGTGATGGAGGTGGATGGGTAGCAGTGGTGGAAGTGTAGTAGCAATTGGAGGTGGAGGGGTAGCAGTGGTGGAAGTGTAGTAGCAGTGACGAAGGTGAAGGGGTAGCAGTGGTGGTGTGTAGAAGTGTAGTAGCAGTGGAAGTGGACGGGTAGCAGTCGTGGAAGTGTAGTAGCAGTGAGGGAGGTGAAGGGTTAGCAGTGGTGGAAGTGTAGTAGCAGTGATGGAGGTGGAGGGGTAGCTGTGGTGGAAGCGTAGTAGCAGTGGAGGTGGAGGGGTAGCAGTGGTGGAAGTGTAGTAGCAGTGATGGAGGTGGAGGGGTAGCAGTGGTGGATGTGTGGTAGCAGTGATGGAGGTGGATGGGTAGCAGTGGTGTAAGTGTAGTAGCAGTGATGGAGGTGGAGGGGTAGCTGTGGTGGAAGTGTAGTAGCAGTGGAGGTGGAGGGGTAGCAGTGGTGGAAGTGTAGTAGCAGTGGTGGAGGTGGAAGGGTAGCAGTGGTGGAAGTGTAGTAGCAGTAATGGAGGTGGAGGGGTAGCAGTGGTGGAAGTGAAGTAGCAGTGGTGGAGGTGGAGGGGTAGCAGTGGTGGATGTGTGGTAGCAGTAATGGAGGTGGAGGGGTAGCAGTGGTGGAAGTGTAGTAGCAGTAATGGAGGTGGAGGGGTAGCAGTGGTGGAAGTGTAGTAGCAGTGATGGAGGTGGAGGGGTAGCAGTGGTGGATGTGTGGTAGCAGTGATGGAGGTGGAGGGGTAGCAGTGGTGGAAGTGTAGTAGCAGTGATGGAGGTGGAGGGGTAGCAGTGGTGGAAGTGTAGTAGCAGTGATGGAGGTGGAGGGGTAGCTCTGGTGGAAGTGTAGTAGCAGTGGAGGTGGAGGGGTAGCAGTGGTGGAAGTGTAGTAGCAGTGATGGAGGTGGAGGGGTAGCAGTGGTGGAAGTGTAGTAGCAGTGATGGAGGTGGAGGGGTAGCAGTGGTGGAAGTGTAGTAGCAGTGATGGAGGTGAAGGGGTAGCAGTGGTGGAAGTGTAGTAGCAGTGATGGAGGTGAAGGGGTAGCAGTGGTGGAAGTGTAGTAGCAGTAATGGAGGTGGAGGGGTAGCAGTGGTGGAAGTGTAGTAGCAGTGATGGAGGTGGAGGGGTAGCAGTGGTGGAAGTGTGGTAGCAGTGATGGAGGTGGAGGGGTAGCAGTGGTGGAAGTGTAGTAGCAGTAATGGAGGTGGAGGGGTAGCAGTGGTGGATGTGTGGTAGCAGTGATGGAGGTGGATGGGTAGCAGTGGTGTAAGTGTAGTAGCAGTGATGGAGGTGGAGGGGTAGCTGTGGTGGAAGTGTAGTAGCAGTGGAGGTGGAGGGGTAGCAGTGGTGGAAGTGTAGTAGCAGTAATGGAGGTGGAGGGGTAGCAGTGGTGGAAGTGTAGTAGCAGTGATGGAGGTGGAGGGGTAGCAGTGGTGGAAGTGTAGTAGCAGTGATGGAGGTGGAGGGGTAGCAGTGGTGGATGTGTGGTAACAGTGATGGACGTGGAGGGGTAGCAGTGGTGGAAGTGTAGTATCAGTGATGGAGGTGGAAGAGTAGCAGTGGTGGAAGTGTAGTAGAAGTGATGGAGGTGGAGGGGTAGCAGTGGTGGAAGTGTAGAAGAAGTGATGGAGGTGGAGGGGTAGCTCTGGTGGAAGTGTAGTAGCAGTGGAGGTGGAGGGGTAGCAGTGGTGGAAGTGTAGTAGCAGTGGTGGAAGTGTAGTAGCAGTAATGGAGGTGGAGGGGTAGCAGTGGTGGATGTGTGGTAGTAGTGGAGGTGGAGGGGTAGCAGTGGTGGATGTGTAGTAGCAGTGGAGGTGGAGGGGTAGCAGTGGTGGAAGTGTAGTAGCAGTGATGGAGGTGGAGGGGTAGCAGTGGTGGAAGTGTAGTAGCAGTGATGGAGGTGGAGGGGTAGCAGTGGTGGAAGTGTAGTAGCAGTGATGGAGGTGGAGGGGTAGCAGTGGTGGAAGTGTAGTAGCAGTGATGGAGGTGGAGGGGTAGCAGTGGTGGAAGTGTAGTAGCAGTGATGGAGGTGGAGGGGTAGCTCTTGTGGAAGTGTAGTGGCAGTGGAGGTGGAGGGGTAGCAGTGGTGGAAGTGTAGTAGCAGTAATGGAGGTGGAGGGGTAGCAGTGGTGGAAGTGTAGTAGCAGTGATGGAGGTGGAGGGGTAGCAGTGGTGGATGTGTGGTAACAGTGATGGAGGTGGAGGGGTAACAGTGGTAGAAGTGTAGTAGCATGGAGGTGGAGGTGGAGGGGTAGCAGTGGTGGAAGTGTAGTAGCAGTATTGGAGGTGGAGGGGTAGCAGTGGTGGAAGTGTAGTAGCAGTATTGGAGGTGGAGGGGTAGCAGTGGTGTGAGTGTAGTAGCAGTGATGGAGGTGGAGGGGTAGCTGTGGTGAAAGTGTAGTAGCAATTCGGTGGAGGGGTAGCAGTGGTGAAAGTATAGTAGCAGTGACGAAGGTGAAGGGGTAGCAGTGGTGGATATGTTGTAGCAGTGATGGAGGTGGAGGGGTAGCAGTTGTGGAAGTGTAGTAGCAGTGGAGGTGGAGGGGTAGCAGTGGTGGAAGTGTAGTAGCAGTAATGGAGGTGGAGGGGTAGCAGTGGTGGAAGTGTAGTAGCAGTGATGGAGGTGGAGGGGTAGCAGTGGTGGATGTGTGGTAACAGTGATGGACGTGGAGGGGTAGCAGTGGTGGAAGTGTAGTATCAGTGATGGAGGTGGATGGATAGCAGTGGTGGAAGTGTAGTAACAGTAATGGAGATTGAGGGATAGCAGTGGTGGATGTGTGGTAACAGTGATGGAGGTGGAGGGGTAGCAGTGGTGGAAGTGTAGTAGCAGTAATGGAGGTGGAGGGGTAGCAGTGGTGGAAGTGTAGTAGCAGTGATGGAGGTGGAGGGGTAGCAGTGGTGGAAGTGTAGTAGCAGTAATGGAGGTGGAGGGGTAGCAGTGGTGGAAGAGTAGTAGCAGTGGTGGAGGTGGAGGGGTAGCAGTGGTGGAAGTGTAGTAGCAGTATTGGAGGTGTAGGGGTAGCAGTGGTGGAAGTGTAGTAGCAGTATTGGAGGTGTAGGGGTAGCAGTGGTGGAAGTGTAGTAGCAGTGATGGAGGTGTAGGGGTAGCAGTGGTGGAAGTGTAGCAGCAGTGATGGAGGTGGAGGGGTAGCTCTGGTGGAAGTGTAGTAGCAGTGGAGGTGGAGGGGTAGCAGTAGCAGTGACGAAGGTGAAGGGGTAGCAGTGGTGGATATGTTGTAGCAGTGATGGAGGTGGAGGGGTAGCAGTTGTGGAAGTTTAGTAGCAGTGATGGAGGTTAAGGGGTAGCAGTGGTGGAAGTGTAGTAGCAGTGATGGAGGTGAAGGGGTAGCAGTGGTGGAAGTGTAGTAGCAATAATAGAGGTGGAGGGGTAGCAGTGGTGGAAGTGTAGTATTAGTAATTGAGGTGGAGGGGTAGCAGTGGTGGAAGAGTAGTAGCAGTAACGGTGGTGGAGGGGTAGCAGTGGTGGAAGTGTAGTAGCAGTAATGGAGGTGGAGGGGTAGCAGTGGTGGAAGTGTAGTAGCAGTGATGGAGGTGGAGGGGTAGCAGTGGTGGATGTGTGGTAACAGTGATGGACGTGGAGGGGTAGCAGTGGTGGAAGTGTAGTATCAGTGATGGAGGTGGAAGAGTAGCAGTGGTGGAAGTGTAGTAGCAGTGATGGAGGTGGATGGATAGCAGTGGTGGAAGTGTAGTAACAGTAATGGAGATTGAGGGATAGCAGTGGTGGATGTGTGGTAACAGTGATGGAGGTGGAGGGGTAGCAGTGGTGGAAGTGTAGTAGCAGTGATGGAGGTGGAGGGGTAGCAGTGGTGGAAGTGTAGTAGCAGTGATGGAGGTGGAGGGGTAGCTCTTGTGGAAGTGTAGTGGCAGTGGAGGTGGAGGGGTAGCAGTGGTGGAAGTGTAGTAGCAGTGATGGAGGTGGAAGGGTAGCAGTGGTGGATGTGTGGTAGCAGTGATGGAGGTGGAGGGGTAGCAGTGGTGGAAGTGTAGTAGCAGTGATAGAGGTGGAGGGGTAGCTGTGGTGGAAGTGTAGTAGCAGTGGAGGTGGAGGGGTAGCAGTGGTGGAAGTGTAGTAGCAGTGATGGAGGTGCAGGGGTAGCTCTGGTGGAAGTGTAGTAGCAGTGGAGGTGGAGGGGTAGCAGTGGTGGAAGTGTAGTAGCAGTGATGGAGGTGGAGGGGTAGCAGTGGTGGATGTGTGGTAGCAGTGATGGAGGTGGAGGGGTAGCAGTGGAGGAAGTGTAGTAGCAGTCGAGGTGGAGGGGTAGCAGTGGTGGAAGTGTAGTAGCAGTGATGGAGGTGGAGGGGTAGCTCTGGTGGAAGTGTAGTAGCAGTGGAGGTGGAGGGGTAGCAGTGGTGGAAGTGTAGTAGCAGTGATGGAGGTGGAGGGGTAGCAGTGGTGGATGTGTGGTAGCAGTGATGGAGGTGGAGGGGTAGCAGTGGTGGATGTGTGGTAGTAGTGATGGAGGTGGAGGGGTAGCAGTGGTGGATGTGTGGTAGTAGTGATGGAGGTGGAGGGGTAGCAGTGGTGGAAGTGTAGTAGCAGTGATGGGGGTGAAGGGGTAGCTGTGGTGGAAGTGTAGTAGCAGTGGTGGAAGTGTAGTAGCAGTAATGGAGGTGGAGGGGTAGCAGTGGTGGAAGTGAAGTAGCAGTGGTGGAGGTGGAGGGGTAGCAGTGGTGGATGTGTGGTAGCAGTAATGGAGTGGAGGGGTAGCAGTGGTGGAAGTGTAGTAGTAGTAATGGAGGTGGAGGTTTAGCAGTGGTGGATGTGTGGTAGCAATGATGGAGGTGGAGGGGTAGCAGTGGTGGAAGTGTTGTAGCAGTGATGGAGGTGGAGGGGTAGCAGTGGTGGAAGTGTAGTAGCAGTGATGGATGTGGATGGGTAGCAGTGGTGGAAGTGTAGTAGCAGTGATAGAGGTGGAGGGGTAGCTCTGGTGGAAGTGTAGTAGCAGTGGAGGTATAGGGGTAGCAGTGGTGGAAGTGTAGTAGCAGTGGAGGTATAGGGGTAGCAGTGGTGGAAGTGTAGTAGCAGTGATGGAGGTGGATGGGTAGCAGTGGTGGATGTGTGGTAGCAGTAATGGAGGTGCAGGGGTAGCAGTGGTGGAAGTGAAGTAGCAGTGGTGGAGGTGGAAAGGTAGCAGTGGTGGATGTGTGGTAGCAGTAATGGAGTGGAGGGGTAGCAGTGGTGGAAGTGTTGTAGTAGTAATGGAGGTGGAGGGGTAGCAGTGGTGGAAGTGTAGTAGCAGTAAAGGAGGTGGAAAGGTAGCAGTGGTGGATGTGTGGTAGCAGTGATGGAGGTGGATGGGTAGCAGTGGTGGAAGTGTAGTAACAGTAATGGAGATTGAGGGGTGGCAGTGGTGGATGTGTGGTAGCATTGATGGAGGTGGAGGGGTAGCAGTTGTGTAAGTGTAGTATCAGTGATGGAGGTGGAAGGGTAGCAGTGGTGGAAGTGTAGTAGCAGTGATGGAGGTGGAGGGGTAGCAGTGGTGGAAGTGTAGTAGCAGTAATGGAGGTGGAAGAGTAGCAGTAGTGGAAGTGTAGTAGCAGTGATGGAGGTGGATGGATAGCAGTGGTGGAAGTGTAGTAAGGTTAATGGAGATTTAGGGATAGCAGTGGTGGATGTGTGGTAACAGTGATGGAGGTGGATGAGTAGCAGTGGTGGAAGTGTAGTAGCAGTGATGGAGGTGGAGGGGTAGCAGTGGTGGAAGTGTAGTAGCAGTGATGGGGGTGAAGGGGTAGCTGTGGTGGAAGTGTAGTAGCAGTGGTGGAAGTGTAGTAGCAGTAATGGAGGTGGAGGTGGAGGGGTAGCAGTGGTGGAAGTGTAGTAGTAGTAATGGAGTTGGAGGTTTAGCAGTGGTGGATGTGTGGTAGCAATGATGGAGGTGGAGGGGTAGCAGTGGTGGAAGTGTAGTAGCAGTGATGGAGGTGGAGGGGTAGCAGTGGTGGAAGTGTAGTAGCAGTGATGGAGGTGGAGGGGTAGCTCTGGTGGAAGTGTAGTAGCAGTGGAGGTGGAGGGGTAGCAGTGGTGGAAGTGTAGTAGCAGTGATGGTGGAAGTGGTGGTAGCAGTAGCAATGGAGGTGGAGGGGTAGCAGTGGTGGAAGTGTAGTAGCAGTGATGGAGGTGGAGGGGTAGCAGTGGTGGATGTGTGGTAGCAGTGATGGAGGTGGAGGGGTAGCAGTGGAGGAAGTGTAGTAGCAGTGGAGGTTGAAGGGTAGCAGTGGTGGAAGTGTAGCAGCAGTGATGGAGGTGGAGGGGTAGCTCTGGTGGAAGTGTAGTAGCAGTGGAGGTGGAGGGGTAGCAGTGGTGGAAGTGTAGTAGCAGTGATGGAGGTGGAGGGGTAGCAGTGGTGGATGTGTGGTAGCAGTGATGGAGGTGGAGAGGTAGCAGTGGTGGATGTGTGGTAGTAGTGATGGAGGTGGAGGGGAAGCAGTGGTTGAAGTGTAGTAGCAGTGATGGGGGTGAAGGGGTAGCAGTGGTGGAAGTGTAGTAGCAGTGGTGGAAGTGTAGTAGCAGTAATGGAGGTGGAGGGGTAGCAGTGGTGGAAGTGAAGTAGCAGTGGTGGAGGTGGAGGGGTAGCAGTGGTGGATGTGTGGTAGCAGTAATGGAGTGGAGGGGTAGCAGTGGTGGAAGTGTAGTAGTAGTAATGGAGGAAGGTGGTTTAGCAGTGGTGGATGTGTGGTAGCAATGATGGAGGTGGAGGGGTAGCAGTGGTGGAAGTGTAGTAGCAGTGATGGAGGTGGAGGGGTAGCAGTGGTGGAAGTGTAGTAGCAGTGATGGATGTGGAGGGGTAGCAGTGGTGGAAGTGTAGTAGCAGTGATAGAGGTGGAGGGGTAGCTCTGGTGGAAGTGTAGTAGCAGTGGAGGTATAGGGGTAGCAGTGGTGGAAGTGTAGTAGCAGTGATGGAGGTGGAGGGGTAGCAGTGGTGGAAGTGTAGTAGCAGTGATGGAGGTGGAGGGGTAGTTGTGGTGGAAGTGTAGTAGCAGTGCAGGTGGAGGGGTAGCAGTGGAGGAAGTGTAGTAGCAGTGATGGAGGTGGAGGGGTAGCAGTGGTGGATGTGTGGTAGCAGTAATGGAGGTGCAGGGGTAGCAGTGGTGGAAGTGAAGTAGCAGTGTTGGTGGAGGGGTAGCAGTGGTGGATGTGTGGTAGCAGTAATGGAGTGGAGGGGTAGCAGTTGTGGAAGTGTTGTAGTAGTAATGGAGGTGGAGGGGTAGCAGTGGTGGAAGTGTAGTAGCAGTAATGGAGGTGGAAAGGTAGCAGTGGTGGATGTGTGGTAGCAGTGACGGAGGTGGATGGGTATCAGTGGTGGAAGTGTAGTAACAGTAATGGAGATTTAGGGGTAGCAGTGGTGGATGTGTGGTAGCGTTGATGGAGGTGGAGGGGTAGCAGTTGTGTAAGTGTAGTATCAGTGATATAGGTGGAAGGGTAGCAGTGGTGGAAGTGTAGTAGCAGTGATGGAGGTGGAGGGGTAGCAGTGGTGGAAGTGTAGTAGCAGTAATGGAGGTGGAGGGGTAGCAGTGGTGGAAGTGAAGTAGCAGTGGTGGAGGTGGAGAGGTAGCAGTGGTGGATGTGTGGTAGCAGTGATGGAGTGGAGGGTTAGCATTGGTGGAAGTGTAGTAGTAGTAAAGGAGGTGGAGGGGTAGCAGTGGTGGAAGTGTAGTAGCAGTAATGGAGGTGGAGGGGTAGCTGTGGTGGAAGTGTAGTAGCAGTGATGGAGGTGAAGGGGTAGCAGTGGTGGAAGTGTTCTAGCAGTAATGGACGTGGACGGGTAGCAGTGGTGGATGTGTGGTAGCAGTGATGGAGGTGGAGGGGTAGCAGTGGTGGAAGTGTAGAATCAGTGATGGAGGTGAAGGGGTAGCTCTGGTGAAAGTGTAGTAGCAGTGGAGGTGGAGGGGTGGCAGTGGTGGAAGTGTAGTAGGAGTGATGGAGGTGGAGGGGTAGCAGTGGTGGATGTGTGGTAGCAGTGATGGAGGTGGAGGGGTAGCATTGGTGGAAGTGAAGTAGCAGTAATGGAGGTGGAGGGCTAGCAGTGGTGGAAGTGAAGTAGCAGTGATGGAGGTGAAGGGGTAGCAGTGGTGGAAGTGTAGTAGTAGTAATGGAGGTGGAGGGGTAGCAGTGGAAGTGTAGTATCAGTAACGGAGGTGTAGGGGTAGCAGTGGTGGAAGTGTAGTAGCAGTATTGGAGGTGGAGGGGTAGCAGTGGTGGAAGTGTAGTAGCAGTATTGGAGGTGGAGGGGTAGCAGTGGTGGAAGTGTAGTAGCAGTATTGGAGGTGGAGGGGTAGCAGTGGTGGAAGTGTAGTAGCAGTATTGGAGGTGTAGCAGTGGTGGAGTGGTAGCAGTGATGGAGGAGGAGTAGCAGTGGTGGAAGTGTAGTAGCAGTGATGGAGGTGGAAGGGTAGCAGTGGTGTGAGTGTAGTAGCAGTGATGGAGGTGGAGGGGTAGCAGTGGTGGAAGTGTAGTATCAGTGACGGAGGTGAAGGGGTAGCAGTGGTGGATGTGTTGTAGCAGTGAGGGAGGTGGAGGGGTAGCAGTTGTGGAAGTTTAGTAGCAGTGATGGAGGTTAAGGGGTAGCAGTGGTGGAAGTGTAGTAGCAGTGATGGAGGTGAAGGGGTAGCAGTGGTGGAAGTGTAGTAGCAATAATAGAGGTGGAGGGGTAGCAGTGGTGGAAGTGAAGTAGCAGTGGTGGAGGTGGAGGGGTAGCAGTGGTGGATGTGTTTTAGCAGCAATGGAGAGGAAGGGTAGCAGGGGTGGAAGTGTAGTATTAGTAATTGAGGTGGAGGGGTAGCAGTGGTGGAAGAGTAGTAGCAGTAACGGTGGTGGAGGGGTAGCAGTGGTCGAAGTGTAGTAGCAGTATTGGAGGTGGAGGGGTAGCAGTGGTGGAAGTGTAGTAGCAGTTTTGGAGGTGGAGGGGTAGCAGTGGTGGAAGTGTAGTAGCAGTATTGGAGGTGGAGGGGTAGCAGTGGTGGAAGTGTAGTAGCAGTATTGGAGGTGGAGGGGTAGCAGTGGTGGAAGTGTAGTAGCAGTATTGGAGGTGGAGGGGTAGCAGTGGTGGAAGTGTAGTAGCAGTGGTGGAGGTGGAGGGGTAGCAGTGGTGGAAGTGTAGTAGCAGTGGAGGTGGAGGGGTAGCAGTGGTGGAAGTGTAGTAGCAGTAATGGAGGTGGAAGGGTAGCAGTGGTGGAAGTGTAGTAGCAGTAATGGAGGTGGAAGGGTAGCAGTGGTGGAAGTGTAGTAGCAGTAATGGAGGTGGAAGGGTAGCAGTGGTGGAAGTGTAGTAGCAGTAATGGAGGTGGAAGGGTAGCAGTGGTGGAAGTGTAGTAGCAGTAATGGAGGTGGAAGGGTAGCAGTGGTGGAAGTGTAGTAGCAGTAATGGAGGTGGAGGGGTAGCAGTGGTGGAAGAGTAGTAGCAGTGGTGGAGGTGGAGGGGTAGCAGTGGTGGAAGTGTAGTAGCAATATTGGAGGTAGAAGGGTAGCAGTGGTGGAAGTGTAGTAGCAGTATTGGAGGTGGAGGGGTAGCAGTGGTGGAAGTGTAGTAGCAATATTGGAGGTGGAGGGGTAGCAGTGGTGGAAGAGTAGTGGAGGTTGAAGGGTAGCAGTGGTGGAAGTGTAGTAGCAGTGCAGTGGAGGTGGAGGGGTAGCAGTGGTGGAAGTGTAGTAGCAGTATTGGAGGTGTAGGGGTAGCAGTGGTGGAAGTGTAGTAGCAGTATTGGAGGTGGAGGGGTAGCAGTGGTGGAAGTGTAGTAGCAATATTGGAGGTGGAGGGGTAGCAGTGATGGAAGAGTAGTAGCAGTGGTGGAGGTGGAGGGGTAGCAGTGGTGGAAGTGTAGTAGCAGTATTGGAGGTGGAAGGGTAGCAGTGGTGGAAGTGTAGCAGTGGTGGAAGTGTAGTAGCAGTAATGGAGGTGGAAGGGTAGCAGTGGTGGAAGTGTAGTAGCAGTATTGGAGGTGGAAGGGTAGCAGTGGTGGAAGTGTAGTAGCAGTAATGGAGGTGGAAGGGTAGCAGTGGTGGAAGTGTAGTAGCAGTAATGGAGGTGGAAGGGTAGCAGTGGTGGAAGTGTAGTAGCAGTAATGGAGGTGGAAGGGTAGCAGTGGTGGAAGGGTAGCAGTGAGGGCGAGTACGAGGGGTAGCAGTGGTGGTAGTGTAGTAGCAGTAATCTGGAGGTAGGCAAGATGCGCTGACATATTAGCAACTCTAACATAAGAATACAGGAACACTTGTTAAGAATGTCAAAAAAAAAAAAAAAAAGAAACAAGAGAGATATGGCGCCTATACTCGACACCAACTATGGGTTCATAATTACATATCAACACAACTTTTAGGTTTTCAGGTCACAAAATTACTACTTAGGGCCTGACACCGAGAAAGTGTATACGACTTAACAGCCTTAAATAATATTCTGGGAAAAGCTAATCAAGAAGTTATAATGAAATATCTACCATAGATATAAATAAATGTATGTAACAAATCGCATGCCCATTAACTGTGTTATTTAACATGTTACTCGAGGAATGATAGATGGTAATGGACTGGAAATTAGCAAATGTTTCACATGTATCTTAAAATGTAGACGTAATGTGTGTCCCCAACTATCGTTCCATCAGCTTAACATCAATTTTAGGAACACAAAGATTGTTATTAGAGACTAGTGAGTTAATTGTTTCTAAAACAATAGCCTAAACTGAAAGCCACGACAGACACCGCAAAACAACATCATCATCAGTCATTTTTCTCAGTTTTATATTCGAAAACTGGGGGGTGGTAGTATACTTGAGAAAGGGTTGGGCTTTGAAATGATCTGAGGTTTTATGACAGTTCTTATCTTTTAAAACTGACGTGAGTTTAAAAAAAAGTGGCTAACATTGATGAGAATTGTTAAAAAAGCTAGTGAGTGGCGAAACATTTCTAAAATAAAGATTCCCAAACACTGAACAAGTGTGCCATTCTTCAGTTTGCTAACAGACACAAAACAAGAGTTGAATTTAATGTTTCTGATTGGCTTGACGTAAAGAGTGTTTTCGAAAGGGCTCGACTTTTGGTTGAATCCTCTTCACAGTGCACATATGTCATCACGGTTTCGGGATAACAGATGGGAAAATTTGCAGATGATTTTTAATTGGAAAAAGTGAAGCAACCAAGACGTTTAACAAACATGTCTCAAACATAAAATCAAAATGTTTGACAACTAACCTAAGTAACAGAAGAAAACGCCTTTGCGTAAGTATAAGATAATGCACAACTGTTCTTAATCTGCATAGAAGTAGATAGTTCATCTCTTCAGAAGACATCGATGTGGATTTCAAACTTGCTTCTTGTACTCCCCAGCAGTCATCGTCTTTTGTACTCCCCAGCAGCCATCGTCACTTCTTCACCCAAGCAGTCATCGTCTCTTGTACTCCCCAGCAGTCATCGTCTCTTGTACTCCTCAGCAGTCATCGTCTCTTGTATTCCCCTGCAGTCATCGTCTCTTGTACTCCCCAGCAGACAAATAGAGAAATTAAAACCTAACAGATCTCCAGGCCCTGATGAATTGTTTGCAAGGGTTTTAAAGGAATGAAAAGAACTATGCAAACCTTTGGTTAATCTTTTCAACATATCACTACAAACTGGCATCATAGTGCATGATAAGTGGTAAATGGCAAATGTAATACCTATTTACTAGGCAGGTGACAGGCCCGTAGCTTCGAACTATACACCAATAAGCCTTACCTCCATAGTAGGAAAATTTATGAAATCAATAATTGCCGAGGCAATTCGCTAACTTTTTCGCTAAGGTGTTTGAGGAGGTAGATCATAGTAATGAATATGATATTGTGTATATGGACTTCAGTAAGGCTTTCGATAGAGTTCGACATCAGAGGCTGTTGAGGAAACTTAAGGCGCACTTCAGACACAATGACTCCGACTTCCAAAAAAGTTATCTTCAAGGCATCATCTCAGCAGCCATCTCAACACGCAGCTCCCCAGTCATACCTCGACGTTACATCATTGCACTTAAAGGTTTAGCAGAAGACACGACCGTCAGGGTCACCACCGCTGATAAAGGAGGTGGTGTTATCATGAACACTGACGATTATAGGAACAAAATGTTCAATCTACTTAATGACCCAGATACCTACAAATCTCTCACAACTAACCATGTGGACAACCTTACTAAAATTTTTCTTTCAAGGACTCGCCGTATTCTGAGGCACTCAGAACAAGGGAAGAAACTTCTGCACACCATACCCAGTAACCCCAGACCTGCCAGAATGTTCGGCCTGCCAAAAACTCACAAGCCTGATGTCCCATTGAGGTTCATATCTTCGGGAATATGCAGTGCTCCCCACCAACTCTCAGGAATTCTCGCAAAACACCTCTCTAAACTCTTGGGCACTATCAGTCCAGCACATTTCAAACAATCGGGTGATCTTCTCAATCGCATTCGCAACATCAACATCAGGAACAAGAAACTTTCCAGCCTTGACGTAACTTCCTTATTCACCAAACTACCTACTACACAAGCCATCGATCTCTTGCGCAGGAAAATTGACGATTCACTTGATCTTCCTATTCCAGCCAGCGATTTCATCGACCTTGTTGAACTATGTGTTGGCTTTACGTGTTTCTCTTTCGAAAATCACCTCTTTCAGCAGACTTTTGGACTACCCATGGGCTCGCCACTCAGTGCCTTCCTGGCGAACCTATACATGGAACATCTGGAAGCCGAACGTTTCTCCATTATTCCTTTGTCTGTCACCTGGCTCCGTTATGTTGACGACATTCTCCTCATAACTCCGAGACGCTTCAACGTTCAAGCTCTCCAAGACAAGCTTAACCAGGTCGAGCCCTCAATCCAGTTCACACTTGAAGAAGAAGTCGACAACACTCTTCCTTGCCTTGATTTTCTTCTCTGCAAAGCTGACCATGAACTTCGTTGTAAAGTCTATCGAAAACCCACCAAGCAAAACGATCTTCTCCACTTCTACTCTCACCAAAAACACCAAAACTAAACGTGGTATTATTATAGGCTTCTTCCTGCGTGCACTCAGAATCTGCAGCAATGAGTTCCTTGAGGAAGAATACACTATAATTGAACAAGTATTTACTAAACTCCACTATCCTCGTCACTTCATCAGAGACTGCAGGCGACGGGCATTAAACATCTTCAACACACCCAGAGAAGACACTGCCGAGAATAGATACATAGTCCTCCCCACCAACTCCATTGCCAAACACGTTTCAAACATCTTTTCCAATAACTCATTCCAAGTATCTACCTCCACAACCACGACCATCAAGGACATTACCAGAAATAGACAGGACAAACTTCCATCCTCTGCAGGGGTATACATAATCCCTGGTAATGACTGCAGCAAATTATACATGGGCAAAACGTCAAGAGACCTCCAAATACGTATTTCAGAACACCAATACGCAATCAGGTCTGATGATACAAGGAATGCCTGTGTACAACACCGTAATTCACACAACCATTTAATAAACTACAGAAACTCAAGACTCATCGCTAGAGAAGACAACACTCAATACCAAAGAATCCTGGAATCATCGCTTATCTCTATGACCAACAACTTCAACCAGAACAATGGCTTCTATAACATAGCTGAACCACTTGCCAAGAAACTTCTTCATCACTATCCCACATAAGAGCATAGGAATGGAGGAACACTGCAGAAGGTCTGCTCACAAACGTATCCAATTTCCCTTCCAAGCTACCCTAGATTTTAGACTCTATGACCCCACTCGGTAGATCATCAGATGCAGCATTCTCCATCTGACCACAGCATTCTGAACCTGACTATAAATACTCGCGTACCTTCCACCCCAGGTTCACAACAGTCAGCTCACCTCACACGGTCATTGATCATCGACGATCTCGCCTCTCTCGAATTACCTCGTGTTGGGAGAGACTTCGCTTAGAGTGGTGCTTGCTGGACCTTCGTCTTCCTCTCCACCATCAGGATTCGTGCGTCGGTGGTTGCCTACCCAAGGGCAGGAAGCCTGTTGCTGTCTGAATTCTCTATGCCTGTTGACTGCACGCCATACAGCCAGTCTCGCCGCCCCTCAGGATATACAGTGCTTCATCAAGCTACAATTCACCTCCTCAGTGTTCTGCGCCAGGCAAGTACGTGCGTCTACTTACACGTACTTGCCTAGCTGAGTACTCTAACTTTTTGGCCGATTGTCACCGCCAATTTCATCTTTCGTAATTAGACGATGCCTTCGTTGCCTTCCACCTCCCACCCCCCTTCCACTCTCCCCCAACCGCCCACACCTGCCTCTGCTTCTTCTAAATCCAATTCCTTCTCGCTAAACCTCAATTTTTCTAATCCTGATTCCACTATCTGTCCTGGAAATTTATTATATCAGATCACTGGTGCATCTCAACAAAAAGTATTTAAAACCAACTCAGGCTTTAAACTCTTCTTGACAAACATTCCTACGAAACGTACACCTCAACCGATACCAGACAAAAACTTCTCAACGCAGGCTTCACCATTATTTGGACTCCTGAGCACCATGCCAAAAGCACAGTCATTGCTAAACACGTAGCCTACTCTTTCCTGACAGCCTATGACACTAACATCAGTACTATGAACAAAGTCTCTGTTGACGATATTTACAGACCCAAAAACTCTACCATTCTCAAAATACACTGTTCTACTCCTTCTGACACCTCTTCACTCTTCAGTCAAGGAATCTTTGCCAAGACCATCTGCATTCCTCCAAACACTCTCTTCACTCCGAACTTCCACCCAATCACACAATGTCTTGAATGCTACAATTCGGGCACCACAAAAACACATGCACATCTAAACAAGTCTGCTCCAGATGTTCAGCAACTGGCCACTTCTGGAATACCTGCAACCTCCTCCTTAAATGTTCTAACTGAGGCGGGTCACACACTGCAGCTGCAAATTCCTGCCCCTCTTCAAAAGACTTTCTCTTCTCCCTCAGAGCTAGCCAACCTCCCTCCCTCCCGATCCCCATCCCTGTACCTCCCTCCCCTACAAAACTGCCCCCCCAATGCCTGGGCCTCCCCACACACTTAGTCTACCTCTTCTACCCTACACACATCAAACACCAACACACAGACTACAAACACCTCACCAGCTATGCCTACACCCACACTAGACTACAAAACTGTCAACTCGCCACTGCTGTCCACTCTGCGATGGTAATCTCTCAAGCTTACCAATCAGACTACTCACATGTCCTTAACCTAATCTTGTCTGCTAACAATCTTTCCTCTCTAATCATCCCTCCTTGCTTCTCTTCTAAACCCCCTACAGCCTCTCCGACTCCCCCTCTTCCTACACCCTTCTGCTCTCCTCCTCCCCTACCACTCTTCACTCCCACCAACACCCCTCAGCCCCTACCCCTCTTCACATCAACCCCTCCTACCAATACCCCTCCTCCCCTACCCCTCTTAACTACTTCTACTACTCCCCCCACCTCTTTACCCACTTCTTCCTCCATTACCAAAGCTTCCACTTCCTCTGCATCCACTATCGCCCACTCCTCCTCCACCACATCCAAGACTTTATCCAGGTCCAACTCCTCCAAACGAAATCCACTCAACCCTAAACCTCCCCCAACTTATGATATACAGACTAAAGAACATAAAGACAGATCCATCTCTTCCTCCCCTTCCAGGAAACGGGTCCCTAACACCTACAAACACACAACCACCGATGGCACCACTATCACGGGCTTAAATATAAACTCCCCCGACACCAACTTTGGTATGATGAAACCATTAAAACATGTTTAAGGTGATTCAGTTCAACGTCCGTTCTTATTTCACAATTAGACATTTACTGGCCGAGCTCCTTGAAGCAGAGAGGCCAGATATTGCTTTACTAAACAGTACCTGCCTCAAAATCCCTCAACGTATCCAGACACTATGGTTATACTGGACTACAATCCCCCAATGATCCCCATGATGAGATTGCCATCCTTGTCAAATCCAACATAAAACATGAATTTCTCCCAATCCCTTTTATTCACCAACACTGTCTTGCAGTCAGAATACACACCCACCTTGGACCCTTCATCTTTTTCACCACCTATGCTTGTCCAAACACTATTCTCAACATACACGATCTACTAGCTGATATGAATGCCAAACACACCAACTTTCATCACACCAGTAACAGCCAACTTGGTCAGCAATTGCTCAACTTCACGAACCACAAACACCTAGTTCACCTCGGCCCAGACTTCAACACCTTTTACAACCACACTGGCCAAGGCAAACCAGACATCATTCTGGCAAACCGAGCCAGCTCTCTCTTTCAACACTACATACCACTTGGCCCTATCCCAGGCTCTGATCACATTCCTCTCATCTTACACATCTCCTCCATCCCTATCCTCATCCCGGCCACACCCTCCTTCTTCTACAAGAACGCTGACTGTAATGCCTTCAGACAACACATAGATAATACTAACCTCACCTATGACTACAACAACAAACCCATCTCTGACATTGACACTCAACTTGCTCTCATCCAGGACACCATTACACAAGCAGCCAACACCGTAATACCAAAGAAATCCCACACCACTCGTTATTCCTTCAAACCCTCAATCAGAACAAGAAGACTAATTATCTGCTACCACAACCGCTTCCTCTACAACACACACAGATTTAATAAAGTCTGATTAGATCTCACTTTCCTCAGATACAACATCCTACACAGTCTAGACCACAACAATCACTGGTCACAGCTCATACTACAAGCGGACAAACAGCGAATCAAAAACACCAAAGCCTTCTGGAACTTTATCAAAAAAAAATCAGAGGCACCACTCCCACCAACAAATTCAAACACATCACCCACAACAACATACACATCTCAGACCCACAGGCTGCTACTAACATCTTCAAACACATCTGGGAGAACATCTTCCACCCTCACCCACCCCACCCTAATGCTATCCAACACATTCAGAACATAGAACACTGGAACACTACACACACACACGAAACAACACCAGACAGCGACATCCATCTGGACTCTCTTACCTCCTCCCAAGAACTTGACACTCCTTTCACCAACACAGACGTTAAAACTCTCCTCAGACACCTTCCTCCCAAGGCCCCTGGTGCCTCTGGCCTAAACCATATTATCCTGAAACACCTTCCTGACTGTATCATTACTGCCTACACAAACCTCCTCAATGCCTCCCTTTCCTCTGGATACTTCCCTTCCCTCTTTAAAACTGCTACTGCTATCCTCCTTCCTAAACCCAATAAAGACCACTCTGATCCTAGAAACTATCGCCCTATCAGCCTCCTCGAAACTTAAGGAAAGCTCTTTGAAAAACCCATCAATCATCGCCTTCGCAGTTATCTGGAACACTGATAGCCAGTTTGGCTTCAGAACACACAGATCCACACAGGATGCCTTTAAGATCATTCTCAACTACATCCACATAAACACAAAACAAAGAAACAGGACAGCCCTGGTTGCAATAGACGTTGAAAAAGCTTTTGACACTGGCACGAAGGGCTCAAGTACAAACTCTGCACTAACTTCAACCTGCCTCTCACTACTCGTAAACTCCTTTGCAACTTCCTAGACGGCCGTACCATGAGAATCAAATTCCAAGGCTGTTACTCTGACTACTTCACACTAAATGCCAGATACCCCAGGGATCTGTCCTCTCCCCTACCCTCTACATTTTATACACTAACGACATTCCAACACCTGTATACCACAACTCCATCACACTAGCCTATATAGACGACATTACTCAACTTATCACTCATGCCAATATAGATACACTCACACAAATCACAAAATGAGGTCGACAGGATAGCCATCTGGTAACAAAAATGGAGGATCGAAACCAATGCAGCTAAATCCAGCATTACATATTTTAACTACAGGAAACGTGATCCTCCATTACCTGTCGAGCTCAGAACAGCTTACACCCGCACTTACATCCCCATCACACAATCTGTCACTGTCCTTGGCGTTAATCTTGACTACCTTCTTCGTTTACGCAGACACATTCACTCAAGGCATGCAATAGCTAGTAAGGCCCTTGTGGGCCTCTACAAGCTGAAACACGCCCCTCAACGCACCAAACTACACCTTTACAAATCCCTAATACGTCCTCTGATAACTTACTCTCTTCTAGCCCTCTCTCTTGCAGCAAAAACAAACTTACTTAAACTGCAGCGTGTCCAGAACAAAGCTCTGCACTGGGTGCTTGATGTCAGATGGGAGGACTTCACCACAAGCGAGTCTCTCCATGCCCAATTAGACATCCCTGCGCTGAATCTGTACTGGAAGACGCTCAGTGACAAACAGATAGACGAACTTGAGTGAGACACGATATGACTACTGGACCTCTCTCCTTGACGAAGACATCCGCAGACCCACAAACCAACACAACCTTTTCTACTCCTTGCATGATCCTGCTCCTAACCCTATTTACAAATAACCTGGATTCGCTGACAGGTACCATTCTCTGACAGGTACCATTCTCTGACTCACGCTCGCCTTAGCTATTGGGTTAAGACATGGCTCAGTTTTACACTCCTCTCTAGCGCAAAACGTCGCATGTCCCTTCCTCCCCGCTCATCCCACCGGAGTCCCAACAGAAGAGCCTGAATTTCTCTTCTCAATATCTGTCCCACGATCGCCTTCGCTGCTGAGTTAAGCCCTGGCTCTGTTTCTACGACTAAGAACACTCGTCTCCAGCACTATTCTTCTTCTGTCCCGTCTTCCCCGCTCATCCCATTTGGGATGTTACCAGAACTTTCGTTCGTTCGTACCCCAGGTAGATCTGTTAGTGACTTGAAAAAGCCCACTGTGTGGGAGAAACGTTGTCAATGAACGATCACATTATACTGCATATGTGTTTATATTTCCACAGGGGTCAGTGTTGGGCCAATTTTTTGTTCACAATTTACATAAACGATATAGATGAGGGAATAAATAGCGACATAAGAAAATTTGCTGATGACACCAAAATAGGCCGTCCAATTCATTCTATTGAGGACATTAGTGCACTCCAGGATGATTTGAATAGACTGATGCAGTGGTCGGAGAAGTGGCAGATGCAGTTTAATATAGACAAATGCAAAGTGCTAAATGTTGGACAGGACAATAACCGTGCCACTTATGAACTGAATAGTGTAGATCTTAATAATACTGATTGCAAAAAGGATTTAGGAGTTCTGGTTAGCAGTAATCTGAAACCAAGACAGCAGTGTCTAAGTGTTTGCATTAAAGCTAACAGAATCTTTGGCTTCATATCAAGAAGTATAAATAATAAAAGTCCTCAGGTTGTTCTTCAGCTCTATATATCCTTGGTTAGGCCTCATTTAGATTATGCTGCACAGTTCTTGTCACCATATTACAGAATGGATGTAAATGCAGCGGAAAACGTAGAGAGGAGAAAGACAAAGTTGATCCTATGTATCAGAAATCTTCCCTACGAGGATAGACTGAGAGCCATGAATCTGCACTCTCTAGAAAGGTGTAGAATTAGAGGGGATGTGTTTGAGGTGCATAAATGGAAAACAGGAGTAAATAAAGGAGATGTAAATAGCGTTCTGAAAATATCCAGCCAACACAGGACTCGCAGCAATAGCTTCACGTTGGAAAAGTTCAGATTCAGGAAGGATATAGGAAAGCACTGGTTTGGTAATAGAGTTGTGGATGAGTGAAACAAACTCTCGAGTGCTAAGACGTTGTGTAGTTTTAAAAATAGGTTGGATAAAGGCACACGAGAGAGAGGTCTGACCTTAGCCAGGTCAGATCAGGCCGCGCTCCCGACCCTGGTAGCCGCCTGGGATGGTGCGCTCAGTGTTCAGAGTGGATTACTCAGTGTTCCGAGTGACTCGCGCCGAGAGAGAGAGAGAGAGAGAGAGAGAGAGAGAGAGAGAGAGAGCAGCAGCGGCAGCTGACGTGGACGTTTGAGTAGCAGCCAGCCGACGGTGTGGACGTGCGTGTAGCACTGGCCGGTGAGCTAGCCGCGGCCTGAGCGATTCTGTGATTGGTCACTGTGAGGGGAAAGTTCAATAGGAGTAGCGAGGGAGTGTATAGTAACAATAGTTTCATTGCTGGCTACTTGTTAAGGTAGGGTAAGTCCAGCTTCCGCTATTTCCGCTTCCCCCTTTTTCCCCCTCCCCGAAAGTGATAGTTTGATTGCCGGCTGCTTGTTAAGGTAGGGTCAGTCTAGCTCAAGCTATCCCTTCCCCTCCCTCTTCCCATCCCCCCTGAAAGGTGACGTGTGGGGCTCTGGTCAAACAGTAAATCACTCGACTCACAGCTCCCAACACTACTGTAAGTACATGCCTGATCATATTTTAGTGGACTTATTGGTTGAAAGCTTCACTTTTGACCAATAATTAACTTAGTCCTTTCATTCTTTATCTGTTAAATGTTTTAATAATCACCACATCTTTTAGGTATTGTACTTATCATGGAGAGTGATTTCTTAAGCAGAGGGTAATCTGTCTCTCATTACAGCTTGGAATGACAGAGAGGGTCACCTGCCAACCAACGAGAAGAATAGAAGGAGATGGACTAACGTCCTGAGACGTCCTATGTTTAGTCTACTTACCTGTTATGTAAGCCAACACAGGACCTAACCCCTCATCATAGCAGTGGTAATGAACCTGTTTTCCTGTCATCTGAAGTAATTACACACGGCTATACTCTGTGAAGAACGAGCCAGTGGTGGTCACCAACACCTGCTACCCATCATCAGCAGCGGATACGATTTCAACAACACTCAGTGTCACCAACACCTGACACCCCATTACCACAATATACCTATATTAGCATTGAGTTCAAATGTAATTTTTTTCATTTCATTTTTCATTTTTCTTTCAATTAGGCTACCCATTCATGTTTTATTGTTTTACATTTTCCGTTTCTAAATAATAAAGTGTTTATCATTGTCTGTTATTATTTCTTTTTCTATTCATTAATTTTCCTGAGGAGGAGCCAGCCTTGGTAATACTGACTGAAGTTGTTACAGGGCTGAGTAAGCCTTCACAAGTGGCGACCTTGCCAGGATCAACTCGACTGAATCAAGATTTAACTCCATCTCGAATCTACCATTGGAACTTCAACACCGCATACCACAGACGGTTACCACCAGCCATGAGTAATCATTCTCTATGGTAAGACTATGGTACAGGTATTTAAAAGATTTGGTGATTGTTATAGTCTCAATTTATTGTAAGTCAAGTCAGGCAGGATATAATATTTAATTCTGCCACCTTTTCGAGCTTGAAACACTTTGGAGGATTAGACTCTAGGGACCCGAGATTTTCCAGTGACAATTTGTTTCATTGAGCTCTTTATTATATCAAGGGAACTGTCGTAGGACATTCCTGATTTGTGGGTGAGAAGATTGGATGGTCAAGTGACCCCATTCTACTTAATTGAAGCAGGGATCGAGCCCTCTGGTTTATTTACAGTTAGAGTGGAGCAGGAATTGAACCCTCCATTTTCTTTGATATATCCATTTCATTTTTCCCCTGGTAGTTTAAGTTATTCTTGCAAGTATGGAGGAATACCAGTTTTGGATGAACACTGGAAGTAAGTTAGGAATAACAGGGAAAAATTTAGAATCTTTCATTAGTGCTAAGATCCAGGAAAGACTTGAAAGAGAGAGAGAGAGAGAATCGAAAGAGAAGAGAATAAGGAGAGAGAAAGAATAGAGAGAGAGAATCACGAAAGACAGTTAGAAAGAGAAAGAGAGGATAAAAAGGAGAGAGATCGAATTGAAAGAGAAAACCAAGATAGACAGTTAGAAAGAGAGAAGACAAAAAGGAGCATGATAGACTTGATCGTGAGGAGAGAGCTAGAGTACGTGAGGAACAAGCTAAAGTACGTGAGGAACAAGTTAAATTAAGAGAACTTGAGGAAAGAGCAAAGGATAGAGAAGTTGAGGAAAGAGCTAGAGAACGTGAGGAAAAAGCTAGAGAACGTGAGGAAAAAGGTAGAGAACTTGAGTTAATAGAGAGAGAAAAGGATCGCGAGCTCGAAAAAGCTCACCTTGAATTAGAGAATAAAAAGTTAACTCTTACACAACAACAATTAGAGGAAGGAGTAATTGAACATCATGCAGCTAGTGCACATATTCCAACACCTAATTTGCCTCCCTTCACAGAGGGTGAAGACATTACTTCATACATCATCAGGTTTGAAAATACCGCTACCCTCTGTGAATGGCCTGCTGACACCTGGGCTACCAGGTTAGGAATGTTATTTTCTGGTACAGCCTTGAATATCTATGCAACTTTGTCGCAGGACATCATATGTAATTATAACCTACTGAAGAAGGCAATCTTTAAAGCATATCAAAAAACCACTAATTCTTACAGGAAAGATTTCAGGTATACCACCTTACAGCCTGGCCAGAACTTTCAGCAGTTACAGGTAACACTTTTTCGTTTGTTCGACTTTTGGATAGAGAGTTCAGGAATTGATCACAGTTATGAATCTCTTAGAGACTTCATAAAAAGCCTCTAGTGGAAAGTAAAATTACTTCTTTTATTCCTGTTTGTCATTTGTGTGGCATTAAGGGACATAAACGTCCAGATTGTCCTTCCAAGAAAATAGAGAAAGTTGGTAGATGTTTTGTTGATGGTAATGACCAAGCACCCTTCTGTTCAGAAACCGTTAATGGTATAAAAGTCTCAGATATATTACGTGACACTGGATGTACGTGCATCGTAATTTCGGACAAACTGTTCCCTTACTTTAAAACCTCTCGTGTGTCCTCTATTCTTTCAGATTACTTGGGTCGTGAAAATACTTTCCCTACAATACGTTGTTACTTGAAAACTAAATGGTTCACCAGTTGGACTAATGCGGTACTAGCCCCAATTACTTGTTCTATAATAGTGGGTAACATTAAAGGTGCCGTTCTTCCTTCAGAGGCGGATCTTTCGTCACCACCCGTGGATCTAAGTTTTCCAGCTCCTCTTCCTTGCAAATTAAATAATCCCCTTTACAATTCTGCACCGGAAGCTGCATTGTCTCGTACTGTTCATTTGGGGGTGGAAACAGATGATACTGCTCTCGATAGCGAGGTAGCAGGATCACCTGTCCACTCGTCGGGTGAAAGTAAGGGTATTGCCACCGGCACTCTCAATGTCTTGACTAGGGCTCAGACCATAACCCCGGTTTCTCCTACCTCCTCTTCTCCCACCGTGAGTCCTTTTATTTTCCCAGATTTTATGTCCAAGGATGACTTTGTCAGTATACAACGCAATTGCCCTTCACTTCGGGATTGTCATAATCAAGCTTTTAACAACAAAGTTATCCATGGGAGATACGTATCTCATAAGTTTGAATATATTATTTTTTTTATTTATTAACACTGGCCGATTCCCACCAAGGCAGGGTGGTCCGAAAAAGAAAAACTTTCACCATCATTCACTCCATCACTGTCTTGCCAGAAGGGTGCTTTACACTACAGTTTTTAAACTGCAACACCCCTCCTTCAGAGTGCAGGCACTGTACTTCCCATCTCCAGGACTCAAGTCCGGCCTGCCGGTTTCCCTGAATCCCTTCATAAATGTTACTTTGCTCACACTCCAACAGCACGTCAAGTATTAAAAACCATTTGTCTCCATTCACTCCTATCAAACATGCTCACGCATGCCTGCTAGAAGTCCAAGTCCCTCGCACACAAAACCTCCTTTACCCCATCCCTCCAACCTTTCCCAGGCCGACCCCTACCCCGCCTTCCTTCCACTACAGACTGATACTCTTGAAGTCATTCTGTTTCGCTCCATTCTCTCTACAAGTCCGAACCTTCTCAACAACCCTTCCTCAGCCCTCTGGACAACAGTTTTGGTAATCCCGCACCTCCTCCTAACTTCCAAACTACGAATTCTCTGCATTATATTCACACCACACATTGCCCTCAGTGATAGATTATTCCCTCCTTGTTGTTCCTAAACCATGTCGAGAGACTGTCCTTCAAATGGCTCATGATTTACCAGTGACCAAACACTTGGCCCATCGTAAGACATGGCATAAGCTCAAGCACACTTATTTTTGGCCAAGCATGTATTCTCAGGTTACAAAGAAGTATAGTTCTTGCAATAGGTGTCAAGTGCTTACTGCACAAAATACTCACAATCCTAAATCCTGTATATTTATTAAATCTAAAACTTCCCTCCTACAGAAACGAGATACTCCACCATAGAAAAGGAATGTTTGGCCCTTGTGTGGGGTATCTCCAAGCTTAAATTTTATTTGCTGGGAAAAGAATTCATTTTAGAAACGGACCACAAACCTTTGATATACCTAGAAACTTTTAAGGGAACCAACAGTCGCCTCTTGAGGTGGACATTGGCACTCCAGGCTTTTAAGTTCCATATTGTGTATATCAATGGTTCATCCAATTATTTCTCTGACTGGTTAAGTCGTGACAGTCAGTAGAAGATTTGTTGCCTTACGCGGCTTCCAAATGTTAGAGCTTTTTCCTCGCCTATTCTTCTTATACTCCTTGACTATAAGTCTTGGAATGGGGGAGTGTGAGGGAAAAGTTCAATAGACAGGAGTAGCGAGGGAGTGTATAGTAACAATAGTTTCATTGCCGGCTACTTGTTAAGGTAGGGTAAGTCCAGCTCCCGCTATTCCCCCTCCCCCCTTATTCCCCCTCCCCGAAAGTGATAGTTTGATTGCCGGCTGCTTGTTAAGGTAGGGTCAGTCTAGCTCCCGCTATCCCTTCCCCTCCCACTTCCCCCCCCCCCCCCCCGAAAGGTGACGTGTAGGGCTCTGGTCAAACAGTAAATCACTCGACTCACAGCTCCCAACACTACTGTAAGTACACGCCTGATCATATTTTAGTGGACTTATTGGTTGAAAGCTTCACTTTTGACCAATAATTAACTTAGTCCTTTCATTCTTCATCTGTTAAATGTTTTAATAATCACCACATCTTTTAGGTATTGTACTTATCATGGAGAGTGATTTCTTAAGCAGTGGGTAATCTGTCTCTCATTACAGCTTGGAATGACAGAGAGGGTCACCTGCCAACCAATGAGAAGAATAGAAGGAGACTGACTAACGTCCTGAGACGTCCCTTGTTTAGTCTACTTACCTGTTATGTAAGCCAACACAGGACCTAACCCCTCATCATAGCAGTGGTAACGAACCTGTTTTCCTGTCATCTGAAGTAATTACACACGGCTATACTCTGTGAAGAACGAGCCAGTGGTGGTCACCAACACCTGCTATCCCCCCCCCACATCAGCAACGGCTACGATTTCAACAACACTCAGTGTCACCAACACCTGAAACCCCATTACCATGATATACCTATATTAGCGTTGAGTTCAAATGTAATTTTTTTCATTTCATTTTTTTTCAATTAGGATACCTATTCATGTTTCATTGTTTTACATTTTCCGTTTCTAAATAATAAAGTGTTTATCATTGTCTGTTATTATTATTAATTTTCCTGAGAAGGAGTCAGCCTTGGTAATACTGACTGAAGTTGTTACAGGGCTGAGTAAGCCTTCACAGTCACCGCGCTGACCAATCAACGACGCCTCTACTGCGAGCACGTGAGAATATTTTAGACATCCCTACGATCCCCGTTGGGGAGGGGAACACTGCTTACTCACGATGTATTACTCTAATAGAGTAAAGATCCAACCAGCGAGTGGAACAATCAACGATTCAACTATGTTGCATCATGTATGCTCATGTACAGAATGCTGCTGAGCCTGGCTCCTTCAACACCACCATCAACGAAGTATTCCAACTAAACAACATGCCTTGACTCACATTCCCTGCATCGCTACCTTCCAGTGAGATCCTACAAACCACTGCAAATATTGCCAGCGTAACTGCTGTTCCACCACTGACACAACCTCCACTCGACATAGAGATGGACCAATCTGTGACCACTGATACGTCGGCAAATTCCACCAATGAGAGTCCACCACCGCCTGTCTCCACCGCCACTGCAACTATCCAAGCCGAGGCCTTGCCTCGGAGACTTCAACCACCAGCCAAGAAAGCTAAAACTCAAGAACCAAGGGCTGCAACTCCCCATACTGCTACTACTGCTCCACCGCAACAAGGAGCCAAGACCAAGACTGCCAAAACTAAAGAACCAAGGGTTGCAGCTCCCCAGGCCACTACCAATCCCCCACTACAACAAGAAGCCAAGGTCAAGAATGGTGGATACTGCACAACCAACCAGAAGAACCAAATGCGAACTCCAGAATGTGAGCAAGACACCAACGACATTTTGTCACCCAACTTGGAACTCATGGCTAACCGTATCTACGCCACCCTCCGCAACGCTGGAATCGACCACGAAGCACTGAAGATCAGGCTGAATCAGGTTTGTGCAGAGGGTGCCTCCCTCTAGCACTACTATCAAGACAAGTTTCCCCAGCACTTTGCTGTCTGCTAAAGCTGGGGTGTGGCTCCAATGGGACCCTGTTTTCTGCCTCTCCCCAACTGTGACACTGAAGATCCCAAGCGAGAAGACACTCCCCACTGCGGGAGTCAATGCAAGATAGAAGAAGAAGTTACCCTCCAACTGGAGGGCCCAAGAGAGAAGATAGAAGAATGAAGAAGACGAACGACACCCCCGCCCCGGGGGCCACCGCCAGGTCACCATCTGGAGAAGACCCGTGCCGGAAGTACCGGCAAATCTCTGATGAATGAATGAATGAATGGTTGGATAAATACATGAGTGAGTGTGGGTGGGTGTGAGTTGGACCTGACTAGCTTGGGCTACCAGGTCTGGAGCCGTGCTCCTTCCTTAAGTGGAAGTAACCTGACTAGGTGGTCATTGTTCTAGGCCGCGGGGGGTGGCATGGACCTGCTTCGCATGGATCAGTAGGCCTGTTGCAATGTTCCTTTTTTCTTATGTACTTATGGTCTCTTGTACTCTCCAGCAGTCATCGTCTCTTGTACTCCCCAGCAGTCATCGTCTCTTGTACTCCCCAGCAGTCATCGTCTCTTGTACTCCCCAGCAGTCATCGTCTCTTGTACTCCCCAGCAGTCATCGTCTCTTGTACTCCCCAGCAGTCATCGTCTCTTGTACTCTGCAGCAGCCATCGTCTCTTGTACTCCCCAGCAGTCATCGTCTCTTGTACTCCCAAGCAGTCATCGTCTCTTGTACTCCCAAACAGTCATCGTCTCTTGTACTCCCAAACAGTTAACGTTTCTTGTTCTCCCCAGCAATCATCGTCTCTTGTAATCCCCCTTAGACATCGTCTCTTTTGCTCTCAAGCAGTCATCGTCACTTGTACACCCAAGCAGTCATCGTCACTGTGGCAGAAGGTTCGTAGACAGCAACCGCCAAGGTGAGGTACTACCGTCCTGTGGTAGTAGGTTGGTAGACAACAAGTGACCATCGTCACTTGGGAGGTACTACCGTCCTGTGGTAGTAGGTTGGTAGACAGCAACCACCCAGGGAGGTACTACCGTCCTGTGGTAGTAGGTTGGTAGACAGCAACCACCCAGGGAGGTACTACCGTCCTGTGGTAGTAGGTTGGTAGACAGCAACCACCCAGGGAGGTACTACCGTCCTGTGGTAGTAGGTTGGTAGACACCAACCACCCAGGGAGGTACTACCGTCCTGTGGTAGTAGGTTGGTAGACACCAACCACCCAGGGAGGTACTACCGTCCTGTGGTAGTAGGTTGGTAGACACCAACCACCCAGGGAGGTACTACCGTCCTGTGGTAGTAGGTTGGTAGACACCAACCACCCAGGGAGGTACTACCGTCCTGTGGTAGTAGGTTGGTAGACACCAACCACCCAGGGAGGTACTACCGTCCTGTGGTAGTAGGTTGGTAGACACCAACCACCCAGGGAGGTACTACCGTCCTGTGGTAGTAGGTTGGTAGACAGCAACCACCCAGGGAGGTACTACCGTCCTGTGGTAGTAGGTTGGTAGACAGCAACCACCCAGGGAGGTACTACCGTCCTGTGGTAGTAGGTTGGTAGACAGCAACCACCCAGGGAGGTACTACCGTCCTGTGGTAGTAGGTTGGTAGACAGCAACCACCCAGGGAGGTACTACCGTCCTGTGGTAGTAGGTTGGTAGACAGCAACCACCCAGGGAGGTACTACCGTCCTGTGGTAGTAGGTTGGTAGACAGCAACCACCCAGGGAGGTACTACCGTCCTGTGGTAGTAGGTTGGTAGACAGCAACCACCCAGGGAGGTACTACCGTCCTGTGGTAGTAGGTTGGTAGACAGCAACCACCCAGGGAGGTACTACCGTCCTGTGGTAGTAGGTTGGTAGACAGCAACCACCCAGGGAGGTACTACCGTCCTGTGGTAGTAGGTTGGTAGACAGCAACCACCCAGGGAGGTACTACCGTCCTGTGGTAGTAGGTTGGTAGACAGCAACCACCCAGGGAGGTACTACCGTCCTGTGGTAGTAGGTTGGTAGACAGCAACCACCCAGGGAGGTACTACCGTCCTGTGGTAGTAGGTTGGTAGACAGCAACCACCCAGGGAGGTACTACCGTCCTGTGGTAGTAGGTTGGTAGACAGCAACCACCCAGGGAGGTACTACCGTCCTGTGGTAGTAGGTTGGTAGACACCAACCACCCAGGGAGGTACTACCGTCCTGTGGTAGTAGGTTGGTAGACACCAACCACCCAGGGAGGTACTACCGTCCTGTGGTAGTAGGTTGGTAGACACCAACCACCCAGGGAGGTACTACCGTCCTGTGGTAGTAGGTTGGTAGACACCAACCACCCAGGGAGGTACTACCGTCCTGTGGTAGTAGGTTGGTAGACACCAACCACCCAGGGAGGTACTACCGTCCTGTGGTAGTAGGTTGGTAGACACCAACCACCCAGGGAGGTACTACCGTCCTGTGGTAGTAGGTTGGTAGACACCAACCACCCAGGGAGGTACTACCGTCCTGTGGTAGTAGGTTGGTAGACACCAACCACCCAGGGAGGTACTACCGTCCTGTGGTAGTAGGTTGGTAGACACCAACCACCCAGGGAGGTACTACCGTCCTGTGGTAGTAGGTTGGTAGACACCAACCACCCAGGGAGGTACTACCGTCCTGTGGTAGTAGGTTGGTAGACACCAACCACCCAGGGAGGTACTACCGTCCTGTGGTAGTAGGTTGGTAGACAACAACCACCCAGGGAGGTACTACCGTCCTGTGGTAGTAGGTTGGTAGACAGCAACCACCCAGGGAGGTACTACCGTCCTGTGGTAGTAGGTTGGTAGACAGCCACCACCCAGGGAGGTACTACCGTCCTGTGGTAGTAGGTTGGTGAGCTGCAACCACCCAGGGAGGTACTACCGTCCTGTGGTAGTAGGTTGGTAGACAGCAACCACCCAGGGAGGTACTACCGTCCTGTGGTAGTAGGTTGGTAGACAGCAACCACCCAGGGAGGTACTACCGTCCTGTGGTAGTAGGTTGGTAGACACCGTCCAACCACCCAGGGAGGTACTACCGTCCTGTGGTAGTAGGTTGGTAGACACCAACCACCCAGGGAGGTACTACCGTCCTGTGGTAGTAGGTTGGTAGACACCAACCACCCAGGGAGGTACTACCGTCCTGTGGTAGTAGGTTGGTAGACACCAACCACCCAGGGAGGTACTACCGTCCTGTGGTAGTAGGTTGGTAGACACCAACCACCCAGGGAGGTACTACCGTCCTGTGGTAGTAGGTTGGTAGACACCAACCACCCAGGGAGGTACTACCGTCCTGTGGTAGTAGGTTGGTAGACACCAACCACCCAGGGAGGTACTACCGTCCTGTGGTAGTAGGTTGGTAGACACCAACCACCCAGGGAGGTACTACCGTCCTGTGGTAGTAGGTTGGTAGACAGCAACCACCCAGGGAGGTACTACCGTCCTGTGGTAGTAGGTTGGTAGACACCAACCACCCAGGGAGGTACTACCGTCCTGTGGTAGTAGGTTGGTAGACACCAACCACCCAGGGAGGTACTACCGTCCTGTGGTAGTAGGTTGGTAGACACCAACCACCCAGGGAGGTACTACCGTCCTGTGGTAGTAGGTTGGTAGACACCAACCACCCAGGGAGGTACTACCATCCTGTGGTAGTAGGTTGGTACACACCAACCACCCAGGGAGGTACTACCGTCCTGTGGTAGTAGGTTGGTAGACACCAACCACCCAGGGAGGTACTACCGTCCTGTGGTAGTAGGTTGGTAGACAACAACCACCCAGGGAGGTACTACCGTCCTGTGGTAGTAGGTTGGTAGACAACAACCACCCAGGGAGGTACTACCGTCCTGTGGTAGTAGGTTGGTAGACAGCAACCACCCAGGGAGGTACTACCGTCCTGTGGTAGTAGGTTGGTAGACAGCAACCACCCAGGGAGGTACTACCGTCCTGTGGTAGTAGGTTGGTAGACAGCAACCACCCAGGGAGGTACTACCGTCCTGTGGTAGTAGGTTGGTAGACAGCAACCACCCAGGGAGGTACTACCGTCCTGTGGTAGTAGGTTGGTAGACAACAACCACCCAGGGAGGTACTACCGTCCTGTGGTAGTAGGTTGGTAGACAGCAACCACCCAGGGAGGTACTACCGTCCTGTGGTAGTAGGTTGGTAGACACCAACCACCCAGGGAGGTACTACCGTCCTGTGGTAGTAGGTTGGTAGACACCAACCACCCAGGGAGGTACTACCGTCCTGTGGTAGTAGGTTGGTAGACACCAACCACCCAGGGAGGTACTACCGTCCTGTGGTAGTAGGTTGGTAGACACCAACCACCCAGGGAGGTACTACCGTCCTGTGGTAGTAGGTTGGTAGACACCAACCACCCAGGGAGGTACTACCGTCCTGTGGTAGTAGGTTGGTAGACACCAACCACCCAGGGAGGTACTACCGTCCTGTGGTAGTAGGTTGGTAGACTGTGGTAGTAGGTTGGTAGGCCAACCACCCAGGGAGGTACTACCGTCCTGTGGTAGTAGGTTGGTAGACACCAACCACCCAGGGAGGTACTACCGTCCTGTGGTAGTAGGTTGGTAGACACCAACCACCCAGGGAGGTACTACCGTCCTGTGGTAGTAGGTTGGTAGACAGCAACCACCCAGGGAGGTACTACCGTCCTGTGGTAGTAGGTTGGTAGACACCAACCACCCAGGGAGGTACTACCGTCCTGTGGTAGTAGGTTGGTAGACAGCAACCACCCAGGGAGGTACTACCGTCCTGTGGTAGTAGGTTGGTAGACAGCAACCACCCAGGGAGGTACTACCGTCCTGTGGTAGTAGGTTGGTAGACAGCAACCACCCAGGGAGGTACTACCGTCCTGTGGTAGTAGGTTGGTAGACAGCAACCTCCCAGGGAGGTACTACCGTTCTGTGGTAGTAGGTTGGTAGACAGCAGCCACCCATGGAGGTACTACCGTCCTGTGGTAGTAGGTTGGTAGACAGCAACACACCCAGGGAGGTACTACCGACCTGTTATAGTATGTTGGTAGACAGCAACCACTCAGGGAGGTACTACCGTCCTGTGGTAGTAGGTTGGTAGACACCAACCACCCAGGGAGGTACTACCGTCCTGTGGTAGTAGGTTGGTAGACACCAACCACCCAGGGAGGTACTACCGTCCTGTGGTAGTAGGTTGGTAGACACCAACCACCCAGGGAGGTACTACCGTCCTGTGGTAGTAGGTTGGTAGACACCAACCACCCAGGGAGGTACTACCGTCCTGTGGTAGTAGGTTGGTAGACACCAACCACCCAGGGAGGTACTACCGTCCTGTGGTAGTAGGTTGGTAGACACCAACCACCCAGGGAGGTACTACCGTCCTGTGGTAGTAGGTTGGTAGACAGCAACCACCCAGGGAGGTACTACCGTCCTGTGGTAGTAGGTTGGTAGACACCAACCACCCAGGGAGGTACTACCGTCCTGTGGTAGTAGGTTGGTAGACAGCAACCACCCAGGGAGGTACTACCGTCCTGTGGTAGTAGGTTGGTAGACAGCAACCACCCAGGGAGGTACTACCGTCCTGTGGTAGTAGGTTGGTAGACACCAACCACCCAGGGAGGTACTACCGTCCTGTGGTAGTAGGTTGGTAGACAGCAACCACCCAGGGAGGTACTACCGTCCTGTGGTAGTAGGTTGGTAGACACCAACCACCCAGGGAGGTACTACCGTCCTGTGGTAGTAGGTTGGTAGACACCAACCACCCAGGGAGGTACTACCGTCCTGTGGTAGTAGGTTGGTAGACACCAACCACCCAGGGAGGTACTACCGTCCTGTGGTAGTAGGTTGGTAGACAGCAACCACCCAGGGAGGTACTACCGTCCTGTGGTAGTAGGTTGGTAGACAGCAACCACCCAGGGAGGTACTACCGTCCTGTGGTAGTAGGTTGGTAGACACCAACCACCCAGGGAGGTACTACCGTCCTGTGGTAGTAGGTTGGTAGACAGCAACCACCCAGGGAGGTACTACCGTCCTGTGGTAGTAGGTTGGTAGACAGCAACCACCCAGGGAGGTACTACCGTCCTGTGGTAGTAGGTTGGTAGACACCAACCACCCAGGGAGGTACTACCGTCCTGTGGTAGTAGGTTGGTAGACACCAACCACCCAGGGAGGTACTACCGTCCTGTGGTAGTAGGTTGGTAGACACCAACCACCCAGGGAGGTACTACCGTCCTGTGGTAGTAGGTTGGTAGACACCAACCACCCAGGGAGGTACTACCGTCCTGTGGTAGTAGGTTGGTAGACACCAACCACCCAGGGAGGTACTACCGTCCTGTGGTAGTAGGTTGGTAGACACCAACCACCCAGGGAGGTACTACCGTCCTGTGGTAGTAGGTTGGTAGACACCAACCACCCAGGGAGGTACTACCGTCCTGATGTAGTAGGCTGGTAGACACCAACCACCCAGGGAGGTACTACCGTCCTGTGGTAGTAGGTTGGTAGACTGTGGTAGTAGGTTGGTAGGCCAACCACCCAGGGAGGTACTACCGTCCTGTGGTAGTAGGTTGGTAGACACCAACCACCCAGGGAGGTACTACCGTCCTGTGGTAGTAGGTTGGTAGACACCAACCACCCAGGGAGGTACTACCGTCCTGTGGTAGTAGGTTGGTAGACACCAACCACCCAGGGAGGTACTACCGTCCTGTGGTAGTAGGTTGGTAGACACCAACCACCCAGGGAGGTACTACCGTCCTGTGGTAGTAGGTTGGTAGACAGCAACCACCCAGGGAGGTACTACCGTCCTGTGGTAGTAGGTTGGTAGACAGCAACCACCCAGGGAGGTACTACCGTCCTGTGGTAGTAGGTTGGTAGACAGCAACCACCCAGGGAGGTACTACCGTCCTGTGGTAGTAGGTTGGTAGACACCAACCACCCAGGGAGGTACTACCGTCCTGTGGTAGTAGGTTGGTAGACACCAACCACCCAGGGAGGTACTACCGTCCTGTGGTAGTAGGTTGGTAGACACCAACCACCCAGGGAGGTACTACCGTCCTGTGGTAGTAGGTTGGTAGACACCAACCACCCAGGGAGGTACTACCGTCCTGTGGTAGTAGGTTGGTAGACACCAACCACCCAGGGAGGTACTACCGTCCTGTGGTAGTAGGTTGGTAGACACCAACCACCCAGGGAGGTACTACCGTCCTGTGGTAGTAGGTTGGTAGACACCAACCACCCAGGGAGGTACTACCGTCCTGTGGTAGTAGGTTGGTAGACACCAACCACCCAGGGAGGTACTACCGTCCTGTGGTAGTAGGTTGGTAGACACCAACCACCCAGGGAGGTACTACCGTCCTGTGGTAGTAGGTTGGTAGACACCAACCACCCAGGGAGGTACTACCGTCCTGTGGTAGTAGGTTGGTAGACACCAACCACCCAGGGAGGTACTACCGTCCTGTGGTAGTAGGTTGGTAGACACCAACCACCCAGGGAGGTACTACCGTCCTGTGGTAGTAGGTTGGTAGACACCAACCACCCAGGGAGGTACTACCGTCCTGTGGTAGTAGGTTGGTAGACACCAACCACCCAGGGAGGTACTACCGTCCTGTGGTAGTAGGTTGGTAGACACCAACCACCCAGGGAGGTACTACCGTCCTGTGGTAGTAGGTTGGTAGACACCAACCACCCAGGGAGGTACTACCGTCCTGTGGTAGTAGGTTGGTAGACACCAACCACCCAGGGAGGTACTACCGTCCTGTGGTAGTAGGTTGGTAGACACCAACCACCCAGGGAGGTACTACCGTCCTGTGGTAGTAGGTTGGTAGACACCAACCACCCAGGGAGGTACTACCGTCCTGTGGTAGTAGGTTGGTAGACACCAACCACCCAGGGAGGTACTACCGTCCTGTGGTAGTAGGTTGGTAGACACCAACCACCCAGGGAGGTACTACCGTCCTGTGGTAGTAGGTTGGTAGACAACAACCACCCAGGGAGGTACTACCGTCCTGTGGTAGTAGGTTGGTAGACACCAACCACCCAGGGAGGTACTACCGTCCTGTGGTAGTAGGTTGGTAGACAGCAACCACCCAGGGAGGTACTACCGTCCTGTGGTAGTAGGTTGGTAGACACCAACCACCCAGGGAGGTACTACCGTCCTGTGGTAGTAGGTTGGTAGACACCAACCACCCAGGGAGGTACTACCGTCCTGTGGTAGTAGGTTGGTAGACAGCAACCACCCAGGGAGGTACTACCGTCCTGTGGTAGTAGGTTGGTAGACACCAACCACCCAGGGAGGTACTACCGTCCTGTGGTAGTAGGTTGGTAGACACCAACCACCCAGGGAGGTACTACCGTCCTGTGGTAGTAGGTTGGTAGACACCAACCACCCAGGGAGGTACTACCGTCCTGTGGTAGTAGGTTGGTAGACAGCAACCACCCAGGGAGGTACTACCGTCCTGTGGTAGTAGGTTGGTAGACACCAACCACCCAGGGAGGTACTACCGTCCTGTGGTAGTAGGTTGGTAGACAGCAACCACCCAGGGAGGTACTACCGTCCTGTGGTAGTAGGTTGGTAGACACCAACCACCCAGGGAGGTACTACCGTCCTGTGGTAGTAGGTTGGTAGACACCAACCACCCAGGGAGGTACTACCGTCCTGTGGTAGTAGGTTGGTAGACACCAACCACCCAGGGAGGTACTACCGTCCTGTGGTAGTAGGTTGGTAGACACCAACCACCCAGGGAGGTACTACCGTCCTGTGGTAGTAGGTTGGTAGACACCAACCACCCAGGGAGGTACTACCGTCCTGTGGTAGTAGGTTGGTAGACAGCAACCACCCAGGGAGGTACTACCGTCCTGTGGTAGTAGGTTGGTAGACAGCAACCACCCAGGGAGGTACTACCGTCCTGTGGTAGTAGGTTGGTAGACAGCAACCACCCAGGGAGGTACTACCGTCCTGTGGTAGTAGGTTGGTAGACACCAACCACCCAGGGAGGTACTACCGTCCTGTGGTAGTAGGTTGGTAGACAGCAACCACCCAGGGAGGTACTACCGTCCTGTGGTAGTAGGTTGGTAGACAGCAACCACCCAGGGAGGTACTACCGTCCTGTGGTAGTAGGTTGGTAGACAGCAACCACCCAGGGAGGTACTACCGTCCTGTGGTAGTAGGTTGGTAGACAGCAACCACCCAGGGAGGTACTACCGTCCTGTGGTAGTAGGTTGGTAGACAGCAACCACCCAGGGAGGTACTACCGTCCTGTGGTAGTAGGTTGGTAGACAGCAACCACCCAGGGAGGTACTACCGTCCTGTGGTAGTAGGTTGGTAGACAGCAACCACCCAGGGAGGTACTACCGTCCTGTGGTAGTAGGTTGGTAGACACCAACCACCCAGGGAGGTACTACCGTCCTGTGGTAGTAGGTTGGTAGACACCAACCACCCAGGGAGGTACTACCGTCCTGTGGTAGTAGGTTGGTAGACACCAACCACCCAGGGAGGTACTACCGTCCTGTGGTAGTAGGTTGGTAGACAGCAACCACCCAGGGAGGTACTACCGTCCTGTGGTAGTAGGTTGGTAGACACCAACCACCCAGGGAGGTACTACCGTCCTGTGGTAGTAGGTTGGTAGACAGCAACCACCCAGGGAGGTACTACCGTCCTGTGGTAGTAGGTTGGTAGACACCAACCACCCAGGGAGGTACTACCGTCCTGTGGTAGTAGGTTGGTAGACACCAACCACCCAGGGAGGTACTACCGTCCTGTGGTAGTAGGTTGGTAGACAGCAACCACCCAGGGAGGTACTACCGTCCTGTGGTAGTAGGTTGGTAGACAGCAACCACCCAGGGAGGTACTACCGTCCTGTGGTAGTAGGTTGGTAGACAGCAACCACCCAGGGAGGTACTACCGTCCTGTGGTAGTAGGTTGGTAGACACCAACCACCCAGGGAGGTACTACCGTCCTGTGGTAGTAGGTTGGTAGACAGCAACCACCCAGGGAGGTACTACCGTCCTGTGGTAGTAGGTTGGTAGACAGCAACCACCCAGGGAGGTACTACCGTCCTGTGGTAGTAGGTTGGTAGACAGCAACCACCCAGGGAGGTACTACCGTCCTGTGGTAGTAGGTTGGTAGACAGCAACCACCCAGGGAGGTACTACCGTCCTGTGGTAGTAGGTTGGTAGACAGCAACCACCCAGGGAGGTACTACCGTCCTGTGGTAGTAGGTTGGTAGACAGCAACCACCCAGGGAGGTACTACCGTCCTGTGGTAGTAGGTTGGTAGACACCAACCACCCAGGGAGGTACTACCGTCCTGTGGTAGTAGGTTGGTAGACACCAACCACCCAGGGAGGTACTACCGTCCTGTGGTAGTAGGTTGGTAGACAGCAACCACCCAGGGAGGTACTACCGTCCTGTGGTAGTAGGTTGGTAGACACCAACCACCCAGGGAGGTACTACCGTCCTGTGGTAGTAGGTTGGTAGACCAGCCACCCAGGGAGGTACTACCGTCCTGTGGTAGTAGGTTGGTAGACACCAACCACCCAGGGAGGTACTACCGTCCTGTGGTAGTAGGTTGGTAGACAGCAACCACCCAGGGAGGTACTACCGTCCTGTGGTAGTAGGTTGGTAGACACTCTATTAGTTCCTGTTTAACCTGAGCAAGAAGACATACTGCAGCAGTTCCTGTTTAGCCTGAGCAAGACGACATACTGCATTAGCTCCTGTTTAGCTTGAGAAAGAAGACATACTGCATTAGTTCCTGTTTAGCCTGAGCAAGAAGACATACTGCAGTAGTTAATGTTTGCCTGAGCAAGAAGACATTCTGTAGCAGTTCCTGTTTAGCCTGAGCAAGAAGACACACTGCATTAGTTTCTGTTTAGCTTGAGAAAGAAGACATACTGCAGTAGTTAATGTTTGCCTGAGCAAGAAGACATTCTGTAGCAGTTCCTGTTTAGCCTGAGCAAGAAGACACACTGCATTAGTTTCTGTTTAGCTTGAGAAAGAAAACATACTGCAGTAGTTCGTGTTTAGCCTGAGCAAGAAGACACACTGCATTAGTTCCTGTTTAGCCTGAGCAAGAAGACACACTGCATTAGTTCCTGTTTAGCCTGAGCAAGAAGACACACTGCATTAGTTCCTGTTTAGCCTGAGCAAGAAGACACACTGCATTACTTCCTCTTTAGCCTGAGCAAGAAGACATACTGCAGTAGTTCCTCTTTAGCCTGAGCAAGACGAGATACTGCATTAGCTCCTGTTTAGCTTGAGAAAGAAGACATACTGCATTAGTTCCTGTTTAACCTGAGCAAGAAGACATACTGCAGTAGTTCCTGTTTGGCCTGAGCAAAAAGACATACTGCAGTAGTTTCTGTTTAGCCTGAGCAAGAAGACACACTGCACTATTTCCTGTTTATCCTGAGCAAGAAGACACACTGCATTAGTTTCTGTTTAGCCTGAGGAAGAAGACATACTGCAGTAGTTCCTCTTTAGCCTGAGCAGAAAGACATACTGCAGTAGTTCCTGTTTAGCCTGAGGAAGAAGACATTCTTTAGTAGTTCCTGTTTAGCCTGAGCAAGAAGAGATACTGCAATTAGTTCCTGTTTAGCTTGAGAAAGAAGACATACTTCATTAGTTCCTGTTTAGCCTAAGCAAGGAGACTTACTGCAGTACTTATTTTTTAGCTTGAGCAAGAAGATATACTGCAGTAGCTGCTGTTTAGCCTGAGTAAGAGGGCATACTGCAGTAGTTGCTGTTTAGCCTGAGTAAGAGGGCATACTGCAGTAGTTGCTGTTTAGCCTGAGTAAGAGGGCATACTGCAGTAGTTGCTGTTTAGCCTGAGTAAGAGGGCATACTGCAGTAGTTGCTGTTTAGCCTGAGTAAGAGGGCATACTGCAGTAGTTGCTGTTTAGCCTGAGTAAGAGGGCATACTGCAGTAGTTGCTGTTTAGCCTGAGTAAGAGGGCATACTGCAGTAGTTCTCTCTTCTCATTAATTACTCAAATGTTATTTCTTATTATGGATGTAGAACTTTTGGAAAGTTATTGTATGAAATGAAGCGATGACACTTGCTACTGCTCTTTATAATTAACTGATCTTATGACTACAGAGACGCTATCTTGTTAACCCGGAGCTTATTTGTCATGATGACTGCCTTTCTCATTACATTGTCAAATGTTCTAATCACAATACATGTGACTTAACTCAAGAAATCGTAATGACACGATTGCAAACAAACCATCATTACGATTTCTTGAGTCATGTTGACGGCAGTGAAGGGACTTGAGCTAGAGTTCGTCACGGCCACGCTAGCTGGAGATTCGTCTGTAAAAACTTGCATTTGTGGTCACAGAGGTGCCTGTGCTAACCTTCCTATGGTGTAGAAATATACCTAGTTGGATGAATCTTATTGTGGCTAGCTGGTCTAGTGGCTAACGCGACGGTCTGGAGTTTTGAGACTATGACCGCGGGTTCAATCCCGGCCGGGGGTATGGTTTGACATGTGACTTAACTTAACCTTGGTCCTCTTTTCATCTGTCTTGATCTATCTTTTGAAATGTTTTTCACTTGGCCTGTCTTTTGACTGACTTTACCTGACCTGCTTTCTGAAATATTCTCCAACTCGCGTGTCCTATTATTTCCCCTCTTCTTTTGTCATATATTTTACTTTTCTTAAGATTTTCTCTTAACTATGACTTGATAATGATCCTGATGGAATTAAAGCGATCTCTAAAATTTACTAATCAAAATGAAGGTTATTTTATTTAGTAAAGAATTTTTTAAGCGAGCGTGTTAGTGCAGTGTCAGTCACACACACAAGAACTAGAGCTCACCTCCAGTTCATGAGTGTGTGATATTGCACATTTACGTCTTATCCTAAATTGGAGTTAGAATTGCTGTCACTTTGGAGTCTCAGAGAGGAGCAATTTGTCATTATGTTATCAACGTAGTGCTTATGGCTCTTGCATGTTGAAGTTGATGCAGTGTTACCTTGACAAAAATTACACTGTAATATCCAATGGCTGATATTTTTTGTTACATAAACATCATCGGTATTTTCTGCCTGATTCAGTGCACTGGGTACGTGTTTATAGCGAGAACCCGGATAATTCACCTGTGTGTTTTATGTATCTATTCACAGACCAAGGTTATTCTGGACATATTTGGCTCAAGATCTGGGAGATGTATGAAAAAAAACTGTGACGTAGGCAAATTATGGGACTATTTTGTGGGAAAATATTAAAATTGTCTTGTGAGTGAAGTAGAAGTCATCAGTGACAGAAGTCTGCCACCGGATTGTCATGTAAATAATATCGCTTGAGACTTCAATGCCAAAACTATAAACCATAAAAATAACATTTATATGTGTATTGTGTAAGAATTGCAGAGGACTAAGATTTTTCTGTCAATAACAGAACAACAGCAATTGAAAATACATTTTCTTCGTGGGTATTTTCCATCGTGATTGTTTTATTGTTAGATGAATAAAAACAATCGTTTCTAGTCTTTAACTCATTTTTAAGTAATACTTCCAGGAATTTTTTGCCATAACAGCTTCTGTCACATTCCTCCACCTAAGGTATCTTAAACTGAAAGTACCATGTAAGGTAATGGAACTAAATGTGAAACAGCCGATATTGAATGACAAATATACCTTGCAGAACAAACTCTGTTAGTTTTATGAGTTCATAAGGGTTTATGAAGTCAAAATATGACTTAGGTCATTAGCAGAGCAAAGCTTTGTTACATAAAATCCTTTTTTTCAACGTCTGTTTTCTTATCAAACAAATTTATACTTCATGTTCGTTTGGTACAATTTTCAAACATTGAATAATTTTCTCTCTCTGATATCTGAACTCTTGAGCTGATGTGAATTCGCATGTAAGAGAACAATGGTCAAATTCAGAGTTCCAGTTTTAACTTTCGTTTGAGGTGATCAGTAGCTCACTGCACACGAGTCTTTAGCGAACAGGTAAACCACACCAAGGGGTTTACCTGTTCATTGGTTCACGTCTGATTACATTGCTCCCCGGTATCCATATTTCACTGTCATAGTAAGTTTTAAAATGATTAACTGTTAAGTTTCCAAATAAGGAATTTCACAGCAAGGAAGGCCCTTTCAAAAATGATTTTAGATATTTTTTCTTGGCTTCAGACCAAGAATGCTAAAAAATATGAATGATGGGATCTAGTAGCGTTAGTATCAATGACTCTGATTGATCGGTATTTTGCAACGTCATTCAAGCATTTTGCTTTCGTAGTGATTTATGTGTGCAGATTATTTAGGCTGTTATAGACTGCTTAGTGAAACGATCACATACATACATTTATACATCAATATATAAAATATTAAATTATGTGGGTTCTAGAAGTGTTGTATTCTGAGGCCAGTATCTGAGACTGCTGGAACACTTATCGAGTGCGCTGGAACTCTTACCTCGTTGAGTGTGTTGTGTTCTGGCATCAGTATCCCTGTCTGTTGCAACTCTTACCGAGTGTATTCGAACACTTACCGAGTCGAGTATGTTATGTTCTGAGGTCTGTATCTGAGACTGATGGAACACTTACCGAGTTTGTTGTGTTCTGGCGTCAGTATCTGTTATTGCTGGTACCCTTGCCGAGTGTGTGTTGCTGCGTTACTATCTAGACTGAGCATGTGTGAATATGGTGGAACACTTGTTAAGTTTGTATTGTTTATCGTGGCTATCTGGTGATAAAGAGCTCTCGATCCAAGGCATTTACGTTCTCTATGCGATTTTTAATGAGAAACTCATCTCATTCATGGTTCTAGCCCTTCCGAATTAACATAATTATAATTTATAATAATTGCTTTATTTAGCGTCATGTCATATTTGTACGTGGTAATGCATGCCGAGTGTAAAGCAAAATGTGATACAATACCGACAACAGGAAGAACTGCACACATGTGCAACATCTGGGTATCTTTATTGGTAGACGTTTCTCCCTCCAATGGCTTTATCAATACATAAGAACATAAGAACATAAGAAAGAAGGAACACTGCAACAAGCCTACTGACTCATGCGGAGCAGGTCCATGTTCTCCCCCCCCCGGATTAGATCAATGACCCACCCCCCGGATTATCCCAATGACCCACCCAGTCTGGTCATCCCCACTCAAGGACGGAGCACTGTACCAGACCCAGCAGCACAAGCTAGTCAGGTCCAACTCACACCCACTCTTGTATTTATCTAACCTATTTTTAAAACTACACAACGTTTTAGCCTCAATAACTGTACTCATTGTCTGCATCGCTCTCGGGCTGTGTAGACCCTTTTGCCTGACGCTCCTCAGTAACCTGACAGCTGTGGTACGAGGTTTTGTGTCTCTGTTGACACCGCTGGAACATGACTGGTGTTAAGATGGCGGTTTGTCATCGCAGACGCTTTAATACTATTGGTGTTGAACTACTTCGAGGTGCGATTACACCTAGTTCAGCTCAGATACTCTTACCCAAGATAATCAGGGAGACATATGGCATTCAAGACGGTGAATTGTATGGGGTAGCGTTGAATGGAGCGCATAGAATATTTGTGAAACTGCTTGCTGCGACAGTATATGAATCGGTGGTTACGCGCTTTCAAGATGTGTGTTTTGACGTTACGCCTGCTGTGAGTGTGAGACTGGTGGACGTGTCTCGATATTATACCTGGATAAAGTTGCGGAATGTCCCCTTTGAGGCGAACGAAGCTGACATCAGAAACGTATTTGAGAAATATGGGACTGTGCATTCTGCCCAGCAGGGTAAGTGGTTGATGGGTGCCTACGCAGGTATGCCGGAAGGTACTTTCAGCCTTAAAATGACGTTGCGGCAACCCATACCATCATACGTGCATCTTCAAGATTTTAGGACACAGGTAATGATTTTATATCATTACCTGTATGACCACATAGCGGCGGCATGCGAAAACAACAGACGCGTGACCAAACCTGTGCAAGAAGAGGTAGCCCCAGTCACACGTCATGAAGGGGAGCATCGATCATCAGAGGAAGGGCGTGGTCGTTTGTGGAGTGAGATGGTGGAACAGGCTTTTCGAAATGAGAGTGAGTCCTCCCCTCAGCTCCCTGCACCTGAGTCGTTGCCAACACCAACTGCTGGATTGGTACCCCGACATGACGTGTTAAATATAGGGGAGGAATTGGACGATGTTTTGAAGACCTTGTCACCACATGTGGTGGAAGCTCCGTCTACGAAAGACGTAGCTGGAGACTTTTTGAGTCCAGATTGTCAACAATATGTGTCTCAGAGGAATGACGATGAGACTGAGACATCGTGGGACTTCATACCTCATTGTAAAGTGGATGTTGAGGTACATCGTGAGGCTTTCTCAGACCTTGACATGGAGGATAAGAATGTTACCAGGAAACGAGCAGCTACGTCAGATTCAGATGACGTACTGACGCCAGCACAGAGGACTGGGAAGAAATCTGAGAGGATGGGTGAGGGAAGGGATGGAGAGGAGGGGGGGTCATGAGGGTCGCCATCGCAAGAAGGGAGGCGAACGGGAAGGTACTGTAAAGAAAACCCATAGAAATAACAAATCAAGTGGTGAAACACGAGAGGAGAAGAGGTAAGGGTGGAAAATATAACAGGCCTTAGGTGTATGACTGCTAATGTTAACGGTTTATGTACTAGACTAAAGAGAGATTGGTTAAACAGTTTTCTTAACAAATATAGAGTTGATGTTATGTTCCTTCTAGAACACAATTTCAAAGAGGGAGAGGTGTTGGAGGTTGCAGGTTATAAAGTACTGACCCTGCCAACTATCCGTTTGAAAGGTGGTGTAGGTCTTTTAATAAAAGAGACGAGCCCGTTTGTGTTGCAGAGATGTGAGGGGGGTGGGGAGAGGGTGTTGAGAGTGGATGGGACTTGGATGGGAAAGCGTGTATCTTTGGTAAGTGTCTATGCCCCTGCGGAGAATAGCACGAAGGTTTGAAAGGATTTTGTGTGTGAGGACCTTGTTTATTTTTTGCGTGCACTTCCAGAAGTGGCGATAGTGGGGGGTGATTGGAACTGTGTCATAAGGGCGGCTGACGTCGAACCCAAAGGGGCTGGGCATATGTCTGCACCTCTCAGAGATTTGTTGAGGGACGTTCAGTTACGTGATGCGTTTGGGGGAGGGGTGTGGGAAACGGAACATACTTTTATCAGAAGGGGATATGCTGCAAGGTTAGACAGAGTGTATATTTCTCAAGGTGTAGTTGCAAAGTCTTTTAACACGGTCGAGATGGTCTTGTCAGATCATAGGGCAGTAGTAGTGGAGGTGGGGTGGGAGGGGATGGCGGAAATTTATCGGACTTATTGGAAATTAAATATTAGTGTGTTAAGTGATGAGGAAGGGTTGGAGGGTTTTTCTAGGCTATGGAAAGAGCTTTCAAGGGAAGCTCAGGAGGTAGAAGACATTGTAACGTGGTGGGACTCGGTAGCAAAAGAAAGGATAAAATCCTTTTACGTGAGGGAAGGTAAACATATAAACACTCTAAAATATGGGCTAGTGAATTATTTAGAGGATCGATTAAGAGATTGTTATGGGCAGGGAACAGTTGGTGGTGTTTACCCCATGGACGAGATTGTAGACATAAAAGAGAGCTTGTGAACGTTGCATAATGAGCGGTTTCAAGCAGTGCGGGTGCAAGCAGGATTAGAAGAAGTTTTGTGGGGAGACAAGCCATCCACATGTGTGTTGCGGCAGCAAAAGCAAAAGCAGGCGCTGACGGCAATCCCGAGTTTGAAGGTAAATGAGACGATGGGAATCCATAGAGCAGGTCAAGTGATAAGAAACTCGAAAGCTATGAGTGCATATGCGGATATGTGATATAAAAAATATTGGACTAGTAGTGATGTGGATGAAATGGAATTAAACAGGGTGTGCACATATGCTAAGTGCAATTTGGGTCATAGTGATAGGAAGGCTTTGGGTGGGGATATTACTGAGGAGGAAATTGAAGAATTGAGACACTTATGCAACACATGGGAATCTTTATTGAAGAAACGTTTCGCCACACAGTGGCTTCATCAGTCCAATACAGTGTCAGACACTGCAACATCATGGGATCTTGGTACAAAGACTTCAACACTTGCCCAACCTTTGGACGACGACCTACTTACACTAGTGGCAGGTCCCACTGTGATCCCGCCTCCTCCTGCTTGGACTCATCTCACCGCAGTATATAAGCCACCTCTCTGGCCCTGTGCTGCACTTCCTACAAGAGTGATGGACTGAACACATCGATTCCAGGTTGAGGGACTGATTACCTCAAAACTTCTACTCTCCTTACCCATTTCTACTTGTATTGGACTGATGAAGCCACTGTGTGGCGAAACGTTTCTTAAATAAAGATTCCCATGTGTTGCATAAGTGTCTCAATTCTTCAACTTGTCGGTTTTCAAAACCATTCATCACATCTGTCAGACACTGCAACATCATGGGATCTTGGTACAAAGACTTCAACTCTTGCCCAACCTTTGGACGACGACCTACTTACACTAGTGGCAGGTCCCACTGTGATCCCGCCTCCTCCTGCTTGGACTCATCTCACCGCAGTATATAAGCCACCTCTCTGGCCCTGTGCTGCACTTCCTACAAGAGTGATGGACTGAACACATCGATTCCAGGTTGAGGGACTGATTACCTCAAAACTTCTACTCTCCTTACCCATTTCTACTTTGTATTTGACTGATGAAGCCACTGTGTGGCGAAACGTTTCTTCAATAAAGATTCCCATGTGTTGCATAAGTGTCTCAATTCTTCAACTTGTCGGTTTTCAAAACCATTCATCACAGGAAATTGAAATTGCTTTACACGGAATGAGAAAGGGCAAAGCCCCGGGTATTGACGGTTTACCGGTGGAATTTTATTTACAGCATTGGGCGTTGATTGGGAAGTTCATGGTAAGATTATTAAATTGTTTGAAGGAGAAGGGTACGCTGGGGGATAAGCAGAATACAGCAGTTGTGGTGCTGGTCCCGAAAGGCAAAGGGCAGCCAGACCTTGGGAAGTATAGGGCGATATCGTTGCTCTGTGCAGACTATAAGGTTTTCGCTAAAATTTTGGGTAATAGGGTAAAATGTGTGGTGGGGAGAGTTGTTTCACCATCGCAGTTTGGGTTACCGGGCAGGTCTATGTTAGAAGGTCATGGGATTTTAAGAAGCTTTGTGGAGTCAAAGGGGGGAGGGGAGGGGGCAGCTTTACTGGCCTTGGACTGGCGGGCAGCCTATGATAGAGTGGAAAGAGGTGCACTGCAGAGTATACTTTGGAGACAGGGTTATGGAGAAGAAATAGTTGGGTGGGTAAACACGCTGTATAAGGGAGCAAAGATGAGAGTACAAATAAATGGGTGTATGGGGAAGGACTTTGAGATGGGTAGAGGCTTACGGCAAGGGTGCCCTATGTCACAGATCTTATTTGGGTGTTTTCAGGATCCCTTTTACAGGATGGTTGAGAGCACAGTTAGTTCCCGGGGTGAGGGGAAGGGACTTGTTGGCCGGGATTAATAGGTTATGTGGATGATACGACTGTTTTGGTGTGTGAACGGATGTCTATGAAAGTGTTGGAAGATGTGCGTGCGTTTGAACGAGCCACGGGTATGAGGGTAAATAGTGAAAAGTCAATGATCATGGGGTTGGGTACCTGGAAAGGGGGAGGAATGGTGAGCTGTAACGTGGTTAACACGACTGCGATGTCATTAAAGATTTGTGGTATTATTTATAGAGACGATTTGGATGTGGCACGAGAGGAAAATTCAATAAGGACGTTGGAAAAGGTCATTGGTCGTCTGGGTGTTTTGAGGCCCCAACATCTCACTCTGGCCCAGGGTGTGATCTTTGTTAACGTTTTATTGTATAGTAAGGTGTGGCACGTTGCGGCTGTATTCCCAATTACAGGGACAGCGATCAATGGAATATTGAGAAGAGTATTTACCTTTCTGTGGGGATCGAGGTGTGATTGGTTAAAACGTGAGGTTATGTTACCTGTCCTTCGAGGAGGTTTGGGATTGTTGGACTTGAAGCGTAGGGTAAAATGTGTTTTTCTAAAGTGGGAGGTTTGGCGTGTGGGTGTGATGGCGGGAAATATGGAACAGGTATATGAGGTTGAAAAAGTGGTATGGGGGAATGGAGTTGAGGGAATGTGAGGTTGTATTACGGGCTTTGTTGATGGTAAGGGAACGGAGAAACATTCGCATAAGGGTTTTAAGTAGGTTACTGGGGGTACGTGCGCAGCTCCCGTAGAAGGTTTGTTCCCCATGTACTCGTGGGAAAATATTTGGCTCAGATTTAGTAAGCTGAAATTACGGCATAGGGTGCGTGAAGTCATGTTCCGTTTTTTACATGGTATATTGCCGTCAGGGGCAATACTACGATCCAGAAGAGTCGTGGTGGGTGGCGGGTGTGAGTTTTGTGGAGAAGACACGGCTTTTCATGTTGTCTATTTTAGCGAAGGTTTAGAAGATGTCAGGGGTTGGTTAGGTAGGGTGGTACAGAGGGTGGGGGGGGGGGAGGGGTGCAGGTCCTTTCAGCAACCATTCCTTCCTCGCGTGATCCTTTACCAAGATTCATATACTTTGTTTTCCCCGTGTTAATCGTCATGCCAGTAGCCTTTTCAAAAATTTTCACTAACTTTTCTACCCGAATCAAATCCATGTTTTCTCTCACCAAAATCGTCGTATCGTCGACATATCCAACAATGCCCGCTCCCCCATCCCTTACATTACCCATCCCCTTTGCTTCCAATAAAACCCTTATCCCTCTATAAAAGGGATCTTGAAAACAAGCAAAAAAAATTAATGAAAGGGGACAACCTTGACGCAAACCCCTTCCCATCTGAATTCGATCTCCCAACCTCCCATTCACCTGCACACGCAAGGTTGCCTCCTGATACATTAATTTGGCCCATGACATAATTTCCGCCCCAAACCCCTGCCATCTCATGATCTTCCATAACGTCTCCCGTTCCACACTATCATATGCCGCCTCCCAATCTATAGCCAATACCCCCCCCCCTCCCAAACTTACTCTTTCTTCAATAAAACTTCTAATCATACCGTGACCCTCATACATAGACCTGCCCGGCACCCCATATTGTCCCTTGTCAATCACTTTGCCCAGGACTTTTTTTATTCTGTTAGCCAAGATCCTTCCAAAAATTTTATAGTCCCACATAATAACGAGATTGCACGATAATCTTTAACCGTTAATGGCTCACCTTTAGGAACTAGGACGACCACAGCCAACCTTTGTTGTTCCCCTAAAACCCCATCCCGCTTCATTATATTGAATAAACGTACCAAAAACCCCTTTAAATCGTTCCAATTTTGAAGAAAAAAGTCGTTGGGCAACCCATCAATTCCTGGCGCCTTACCCAATTGCGCCCCAGATAAAGCCTCCCAAGTCTCACACTCCGTTATCGGCCCTCCCAACATCAAACGATCATGCTCCTCCAGCTCACAACGCACAAACCTACCGATTGACTGCAATGCAATTTCACTTATTCCAACACTTTGCGTTTTCAATTTAACCCAAGCATCAATATACCCACTCATACCCTCCGTCGTCGTCAACACCTGATTCACTCTATACCCCTACATACCTACCTGAACATTCTACCCCATTAACTCCATTGCTTTGCGACGTCTGTGTTGATTCCTCAACACACACGCCGACGGCCGATCTCCCCACAAAACCTCTTCGATTCCACCCTTAAGCCTTTCCCCATCAAACCTTTCGTTTTGTAAATTTCGTAGTTGCTCCTTAATTCTTTCAATTTCTATAACAGGATAATTAGCATTCGCTTGTACATAGCAGTCGCACAACTGCCCCTCTAAATATCGTTGGAAACCATACTGTAACTGATTATATCTCACCCCTTGGCTAATATAATATTCCTTAATTTGCTTTTTGTCTATCGTTTCCCACCAATTAACCAAAGCCACATCTCCAGGTGCTTCAACCACAAGGCGTTCCCACATATGCCCAAAAGACAAACGACTTTCCTCTCTCTTCAATAACTTTACATTTTATTTCCAAAATGATGGACCCCTTCTAGGCACACCCTCAATATCTACACCCATTACAACTCCTCTATGATCCGAAAAAACCACATTTATCACATTCACTCTCCGCACTGTAACCGCACAGGACACGAACATTCTATCCAATCTAGCCGCATAATCTCGTCTAATGAAAGTATGCTCCACCATGCCACCCCCCCCACACACATCCATTAAACCCACACTCGTCAATAAATCTCCCAGGAACCCCAAGCAACAACCCGCTCCTCGAGGCTCCACATCTTTTCGTCGTATTACACAATTCCAGTCGCCCCCTATTATCGCTACAATTGATAAACTACGTAGATAATATACTAATACATCTTGTACAAAATGAGTTTTAAGTCGTACATCTCCCTCTGCCGGCCCATATACACATACAAAACTTATGTGTACTCTACCCCATAAACCATCCACCCTAATCACTCTCCCCTCCCCCCTTTCAATATGGCGTACTACAAACGGGCTATTTTCCTTTACCAGAATGGGGACGCCCCCTTTTAACCTCGTCGCATATTCCATATACACATCGTAACCGTCCATTACTAACTCATATCCAATTCTGTAATTGTGTTCTTGGATAAATACCACATCCACATCTAGACGCACCAAAAATTCATTAAACCACTTTCGCTTCCGCTCAGATCTCAAACCATTAATATTTATTGTCAAAACCTTAAAGACAATTAATGGGATTTTCCTTTCATTCTAGGTATAGACTTTTCACTCATACATTTTACAACACCTCTATCCCTCCCCCCTTTTTTGGGAATCACCTTGATAAACTCTTGTTTCGTGGATTCACTGTTCCCTTTCCTCTGTACATCCACCCAAGACTTTTTTCCTGGCCTTTGGGCAGGAGTAAGCACGTCGTCTGAGTCCGATGGGGTCGCAGTTCGCTTTCGCGTCCTACCCTCCACCTGCATTGGGATTTCTGTAGTACTATCGTGATGCACCTCCACCTCTGCTACATTCACCATCATACCATGGGACACACTAGACTCAATGCTTTTATCCGTCGCCTCACCATGATGCTCAACCGATCCCAAAATTGCACTTGGATCCTCCAAACGGTTGACAATCGACTCGTCAAACAAAACATCCAGTGCCTTCACTAAAGACGCCACTACATCCTCTTCCCCCATAGTGGGCAGAGTCTCTTCAAATACTTGATTTATGTCCAGTGACGGTGATTCTTCTCGCTGTTGTGCATCCTCCAAAGCATTCTCCTGTGCTTTTTCTACCTCTTCACTCCAAGATAACGTTGTCGAGACGGGTTAGCATAAGACTGTTCTCGTCCCTCAACTTCCTCGACCTCTTCAGATTGTTGCTGTTGCGGTAGTTGGAGATTCCCACGACGCTTACCACACTGTGCCGCTATGTGGTCATACGACCCACACAGCCGACACATACGACGTTGCCCCGCATATGTTACATATACTTGAGTTCGAAATGCTTGCAACATAATATAGGATGGTATGGGATGACGTAAGGTCATTTTGACTGAATATGTTCCCTCCAAACTTCCAGCATAAGGTCCAGCGCCCCACCGACCTGCAGAGGCCATATGAACCGTACCATAATTACGTAGTTCATCTTTTATAACAAAATCAGTCGCCTCAAAAGGCACATTCCTGATTTTTACCCATGTATAGTGTCTTGATACATCATGAAGACGTACTGATACAGCTGAATTGACGGCTATAATGGTCTCTTGATACTTATCCACCACTGCTTCGTAGACATTTGCTGACGTCATTTTAACGAAGATCCGTGTCGTCCCATTAAGTGCTACACCACATATCTCTTCATTTGCGATACCGTAGGTATCACGGATAATCGCCGGTAGTAACAAATCCATCCATCGTGGCTCCCGTGACAGCCCCACGGGTTAACTCAACGCAAACAGTGTTGATGCGCCTGTTGCTATGCAGCGCCATGTTGGAAAATGAGCAGCTCACGTCCTCACTACTCAAAGGTTGAGTGACGAAATGAGGTAGCTCGCCTGAAAACAGCAGAAGGGTGCTGAGCACAACCGCACTCTACTGTGGTCAGGCAGCGAATATTTTAAACTTACCAACTTATTTGTTTGGTTACCTAAATACAGAGTTACGACACTACCTACTTATTTAGGTAGTTACTAACATATTTAATTACATTGGTCTGTATGATTGTTTTTAGTGACTCTATGGTATATTTTTCGGTATATATATATGGGAAATAGTGATTCACTGTGTTTTTTATTAATCTCTATCACATCGGGTTGTCAGGTTATACAGAAACGTTACTTTTCTCTTTATGTATAACATAAATAAATGAGAAAGTGGTATATTACCAATTAAAATGCTTACCTTATATTGACTTAAATGTTAAATCTAATATATTTATCTTTATTTTCAGATTATTAATATGTCTAGAGGCTGCATAAATTCACCAGACATATTTTGTTATGTCTGCGGGCAATTCACCCCTTCAGATTCCCGGAGCAACATTACTCCTTTATTGAGGCGCTGCTACTTTGTTTATTTTGGCTGCAAACTTGGAGACCAGGACAAACCATTTGCACCACACAAAGCTTACATGAGTTGCATCAGTAAGCTCCAAATGTGTTCAGTTTGAAAACTTAAATGTATGCCCTTTGGAGTACCAATGGTATGGCGGGAGCAGATGAACCACCATGATGACTGCTACTTTTGTATGACTAAAGTAGCTGGATTCAACAGGAAGACTAAAGATCGCATAATATACCCAAATATTCCTTCAGCAGTAAGACCTGTTCCACACTCTGAAGATATTCCTGTACCTGTGCCACCTAAGACATGGCAAATTTCATCAGAGTCTGATACCAATGATTCTAAGAAGATGGAAGTAAACTATGAACCACCAACAAATGGCGATGCCAAACCCTTCAACCAATGACTTGGTGAGAGACCTTAACCTTCCAAAAAAAAAAATGCAGTTACTTGGCTCTAGACTGAAGGAACAACATTCACTTGGTACTGTCATCGTGAAGTGGAATTCACTCAGTTTCTTGAGAAAGATGAATCTTTAATTTTCTGTTCAAATATTTCTGGCTTTATTGAATACATGGGGATGCCACACAAAGCAGATGAATGAAAACTCTTTATTGATTCTTCTAAAAGATGATTAAAGGATGTACCTCTCTACAATGGCAACGCAGCTGCATCTGTGCCAGTTGGCCATAGTATCCAAATGTCAGAAACTTACACAAATATAAAGACACTTATATCTGCAATCAAGTACCAGAATCACAATTTTCTCATTCGTGATGATTTAAAAGTTATTGGTCTCCTGCTAGGTCTTCAAGGCGGATACACCAAGTATCCTTGTTTTCTGTGTCTTTGGGATAGTAGTTCAGACAGCCAGCACTATGAACAAAAAGACTGGTCACAAAGAACCAGCTTCTTACCAGGAAATCACAACGTGAAAACTGTGCCACTAGTTGACTCCAAGAAAATTCTGCTGCCACCACTCCACATCAAATTAGGGCCTATGAGAAATTTTGTGAAGGCCTTGAACAAAAATGTTCAAGTACCTGGATTCAACGTTTCCTCATATAAGTGAAGGCAAGCTCAAGGCAGGAATCTTTGTTGGCCCTCAGATTCGGAAATTGATGAAGGACAAGCATTTTGATGAAGTATTAGCAGGTGTCGAGGTTAATGCCTGGTTTTCATTCTAGAAGATTGTTCACAACCTCCTGGGAAACAGGCGCTGCCCCGAATATGAAAAAAATGATTCGAGACCTGATTTCAAGTTTCCAACAACTTGGGTCTAGAATGAGTGTGAAGATGCACTTTTTGCACTCACATCTTCACTATTTTCCCAACAACTGTGGGGATTACAGTGAGGAACAAGGAGAGCAGTTCCATTAGGATATTTCACCATGGAAACTTGATATCAGGGCAAATGGAATATCAGCATGATGGCAGATTACTGTTGGTCATTGAACAAGAGAAAACAAGAGAAAAATCAAAGCAGACCTTCTTCCTTTGATTTAATATGTAGGCTAACCATTAGGAGCATATTTTTTTAATGAAATGATTTGATTTGATTCATGTTGATCTGGAATTCATATATTCTTAAAACTAACAGAATGTGCTTTTCCATGATTACTTGCCTAATTTTAATAAATTAACAATATGTTAAAAATTCACATTTTTTATTATTAATTTGTATTTTATTCAAAATCCTTACGTGAGAGAATAAAATGGTTTAGATATTTACAATCAGCAGCCCAAGAATATGTAAGATCGCAACCATGAATAAAAACTAAAAATTAAAAACATTCCAAATGCAGACCAGTGTTACTTATTTGATTTCCTTACCTATATACAACATCTCCCTGTTTCCTTTTCATGAGATCTGTATTTCAGATAGTAGTGTTTGGAAGGTTCCACAAGTTCTAGACAACTCGGCCACAGATGCCTCATAAGCTAACTAGCCTGGTATACAAGCAATGTTTCTTCCTAGCCCCGGGCGCACCAGTGGGCTTCAAGCGCGGTTTCAAGCTATTTCATTGTTTTCTTGTATGTTATGACCTCACAAGCGATTTTTACATCAATGCACCACACATAAATAAATGGAGGTATATACAGAGAAAGACTGCAATCAGTAGGATTCAATGCCATTGATATAAAAATTGCTTGAGATCAGGACATACAGGAGGAGAATGAAATACCTTGAAACCATTTCTTAGGCCCACTAGTGTCAGGCTTCAGAAGAAACAAGGACTGTAGACCAGGCTACCTAGATTCTGAGGCATCTGTGGCCGAGTAATTTAGAGTTACATAATGAACCTTACCAGACTACCTTGACGTGGTTTCGTACTCAGAGCAAAAACAAGAAATGACGTTAACATGCGGTTGCATGACCTTATTTGGATTTTATTTACATCACACACCACAGATAGTTCAAACTATCGTAAGTGATAATTCCGTCAATTATTATATAAAATTTGACAAGAAGTAAATAAATATATGTTAACGTCACATTCTTAACCAGGCAAGATGATATTTTCTGTATCCAAGTTGACTGGAACAACTTATTGCGTGTGAACAACAGTGTTTATCACCATGTTTATGATTATTTGGTTATGTTTATGATAATGTGGTGGTGTTTATGATCATGTGGTGGTGTTCATGATCATGTGGTGGTGTTTATGATAATGTTGTGGTGTTTATGATCATGTGGTGGTGTTTATGATCATGTGTGGTGTTTATGATCATGTGAGGTGTTTATGATCATGTGTGGTGTTTATGATCATGTGTGGTGTTTATGATCATGTGTGGTGTTTATGATCATGTGTGGTGTTTATGATCATGTGGTGGTGTTTATGATCATGTGGTGGTGTTTATGATCATGTGTGGTGTTTATGATCATGTGAGGTGTTTATGATCATGTGTGGTGTTTATGATCATGTGAGGTGTTTATGATCATGTGTGGTGTTTATGATCATGTGTGGTGTTTATGATCATGTGTGGTGTTTATGATCATGTGTGGTGTTTATGATCATGTGGTGGTGTTTATGATCATGTGGTGGTGTTTATGATCATGTGTGGTGTTTATGATCATGTGAGGTGTTTATGATCATGTGTGGTGTTTATGATCATGTGTGTTTATGATCATGTGTGGTGTTTATGATCATGTGTGGTGTTTATGATCATGTGTGGTGTTTATGATCATGTGGTGGTGTTTATGATCATGTGGTGGTGTTTATGATCATGTGGTGGTGTTTATGATCATGTGGTGGTGTTTATGATCATGTGTGGTGTTTATGATCATGTGTGGTGTTTATGATCATGTGGTTGTGTTTATGATCATGTGGTGGTGTTTATGATCATGTGGTGGTGTTTATGATCATGTGTGGTGTTTATGATCATGTGGTGGTGTTTATGATCATGTGTGGTGTTTATGATCATGTGTGGTGTTTATGATCATGTGTGGTGTTTATGATCATGTGGTGGTGTTTATGATCATGTGTGGTGTTTATGATCATGTGTGGTGTTTATGATCATGTGTGGTGTTTATGATCATGTGTGGTGTTTATGATCATGTGTGGTGTTTATGATAATGTGTGGTATTTATGATCATGTGTAGTTTTTATGATCATGTGGTGGAGTTTATGATCAAGTGGTGTTTATGATCATGTGGTGGAGTTTATGATCAAGTGGTGTTTATGATCATGTGGTGGAGTTTATGATCAAGTGGTGTTTATGATCATGTGGTGGTGTTTATAAGCAAGTGTGGTTTTTATTATCATGTGTGGTTTCTATGATCATGTGTGGTGTTTATGATCATGTGTAGTGTTTATGATCATGTGGTGGTATTTATGATCAGGTGATGGTGTTTATTATCACATGAGGCATTTATGATCATGTGTGGTGTTCATGATCATGTGGTATTGTTTATGATCGAGTGGGGGTCTTTATGTTCATGTGGAGGTGTTTATGATCATTTGGTGGCGTTTATGATCATGTGGTGGTGTTTATCATCATGAGTGGCATTTATGATCATGTGGTGGTGTTTATGAGCATTTGTGGTGTTTATGATCATGTGAGATGTTTATGATCATGTGGTGGTGTTTACGATTATCGGGTGTGTTTATGATCATGCAGTTGTGTTTAAGATCATGTGAGGTGTTTATGATCATGTGAAGTGTTTATGATCATGTGAGGTGCTTTTGATCATTTGTGGTGTTTATGATCATGTGGTGGTGTTTATGATCATGCAGTTGTGTTTAAGATCATGTGAGTGTTTAAGATCATGTGAGGTGCTTATGATCATGTGGTGGTGTTTATGATCATGTGAGGTGTTCATGATCATATGGTGGTGATTATGAACATGTGGTGTTTATGATCCCGTGCGGTGTTTATGATCATGTGATGCATTTATGATTATGTGGTGGTGTTTATGATCATGTGGTGGTGTTTATGATCATATGGTGGTGTTTATAGTCATGTGGTGATGTTTATGGTCATGTGGTGATGTTTATGATCATGTGGTAGTGTTTATGATCATGTGGTGTTTATGATCATGTGGTGTTTAAGATCATGTGATGTTTATTATCATGTGGTGTTTATGATTACGTGGTAGTGTTTATGATCATATTGCGGTGTTTATGATCATGTGGTGGTGTTTATGGTTATGTGGGGATGTTTATGATGTTGTGGTGATGTTTATGATCACGTGATGTTTATGGTCATGTGTTTATGATCATGTGGTGATATTTATGATCATGTGGTGCGGTTTATGATCATGTGGTGTTTATGATCATGTGGTAGTGTTTATGATCATGTGGTGGTGTTTATAATCATATGGAAGTGTTGTTTATGATCATGTTGTAGTATTTATTATCATGTGGTAGTGTTTATGATCATATGGTAGTGTTAATGATCACATGGTGGTGTTTATGATCATGTGGTGTTTATGATCATGTGGTGATATTCATGATCATGTAGTAGTGTTTATGATCATGCGGTAGTGTTTATGATCATGTGGTGATATTCATGATCATGTAGTAGTGTTTATGATCATGCAGTAGTGTTTATGATCATGTGGTGGTGTTTATAATCATGTATCGGTGCTTATGATCATGTGGTAGTATTTGTGATCATGTGCTAGTGTTTATGATCATGTGGTGGTGGTTATGATCATGTGGTGGTGTTTATGGTCATACCTGGAGGTTACCTGGAGGTTATTCCGGGGATCAACGCCCCCGCGGCCCGGTCCATGATCAGCAGGCCTCCCGATGGATCAGGGCCTGATCAACCAGGCTGTTACTGCTGGCCGCACGCAGTCCAACGTACGAGACACAGCCCGGCTGATCCCGCACTGACTGTAGGTATCTGTCCAGCTCTCTCTTGAAGGCAGCCAGGGGTTTATTGGTAATTCCCCTAATGCTTGATGGGAGGCTGTTGAACAGTCTTGGGCCCCGGACACTTATTGTATTTTCCCTTAGTGTACCAATGGCGCCCCTACTTTTAATTGGGGGCATTTTGCATCGCCTGCACAGTCTTTTACTTTCGTAGGGAGTGATTTCTTTGTGCAGATTTGAGATCATTCTTTCCAGGATTTTCCAAGTGTAGATTATGATATATCTCTCCCTCCTGCGTTCCAACGAGCACAAGTCAAATGCTTCCAAGCGTTCCCAGTAGTTAAGGTGCTTGACAGAACTTATACGTGCAGTAAAGGATCTCTGTACGCTCTCTAGATCTGCAATTTCACCTGCTTTGAATGGAGATGTTAATGTACAGCAGTATTCCAGCCTAGAGGGAACAAGTGATTTGAAAAGGATCATCATTGGCTTGGCAACTCTCGTTTTGAACGTTCTCATTACCATCCTATCATTTTCTTTGCACGTGCGATCGTGGCACTGTGATCCTTGAAAGTGAGATCCTCAGACATTACTATTCCCAGGTCCCTTACATTATTTTTCCGCTCTATTGTATGGCCGGAGTCAGTAGTATACTCTGTTCTAGTTATTATCTCCTCCAGTTTTCCATAACGGAGTAGTTGGAATTTGTCCTCATTGAACATCATATTGTTTACCGTTGCCCACTGGAAAACTGTGTTTATATCTTCTTGGAGGTTAACCGCGTCCTCAGCAGATGACAGCCTCATGCAGATCCTAGTATCATCCGCAAAGGATGATACGGTGCTGTGATGTATATCTCTGTCTATGTCTGATATGAGAATGAGGAATAAGATTGGGGCGAGTACTGTGCCTTGTGGAACAGAGCTCTTCACTATGGCAGCCTCCGATTTAACTTGTGTTCGATTTGTTAGGAAGTTGAAGATCCATCTCCCCACTTTCAAAGTTATTCCTTTAGCACATATTTTATGAGCTATTACGCCATGATCGCATTTGTCAAATGCTTTTGCAAAGTGTGTGTATATTACATCTGCATTCTGATTTTCTTTCAGTGCATCCAAGGCCATATCATAGTGATCCAGTAGTTGGATTGTGCAGATTTTGGGTATCCAGGTGATTTGCAATCCTGCTTCTTAGCACTCTTTCAAAGATTTTTATGATGTGGGACGTCAGAGCTATTGGTCTATAGTTCTTAGCTACTGCTTTGCTGCCACCTTTATGGAGTGGGGCTATATCCGTTGTCTTAAGTGATTGTGGAATTTCACCCATGTCCAAGTTCCTCCTCCATAGTGTACTTAGGGCACGCAAGAGGGATTTCTAGCAGTTCTTAACGAAAACAGAGTTCGATGAGTCTGGGCCCGGGGCTGAGTGTATGGGCATATTGTCAATGGCTTTTTCGAAATCTATCGGAGTTGGGGTAGTGTCGGAAATGTGGCATACGTTTATGGAGTTTTGAGGCTCATTCATGAAGAAATCATTTGGGTCGTCGATCCTCAGACTGACTAGTGGTTCACTAAACACAGAGTTGTACTGGGATTTCAATATTTCACTCATTTCCTTGTTGTCATCTGTGTAAGTCCCATCTGAGTAAGAGCCCGATACTAGATGTGGTATTTGCCCTGTTTTTGGCATATGAAAAGAAATATTTTGAATTTCTTTCAATTTCACTAATAGCTTTAAGCTCCTCCTGTCTCTCCTGGTTCCTGTAAGAGTCATTTAACTTAAGTTCGTTAGTTTCCACTTCCCTGGTCAGCACCTCCTTTCGTGTATCAGATATTCCAGTACTCCTGAGGATGTCAATGACTCTTCGTCGTCTTCTGTAGAGGGAGCGTCTTTCTCTCTCCAGTTTACTCCTGCTCTTCTTCTTTCTTAGGGGAATATGTCTAGAACATGCTTCAGCTGCCAGGAAGTTGATCCTTTCAAGGCACTGGTTTGGATCCATGTCATTTAAGATATCTTCCCAACATGTTTCATTTAGGACATGGTTTACCTGGTCCCAGTTGATGTTCTTGTTGTTGAAGTTGCATTTTGTGAAGTCACCTTCACAGGTACATGCATTCTGCTGATCAGGACCCCTATGCACGTACGTCTGGACTTCGATTAGGTTGTGATCGGAATTAGTTGTTTTTTATATTTTTATGTCTCTTATCAGGCCCTCGTTATTTATGAAGATAAGTGTGTTTTCTAGTCTTGTTGACTCCACTATCTGCTGGCTTAAGGTGTGTTTTTCGCAGAGACTTAGTAGCTCATGTGTGTGTGACCTTTCAACCACGCTACCTCCGAGGATTGTTTCAGCTATAACATTATTTGTTACATTCTTCCATTTTGTAAGCCTTAGGTTGAAATCACCAAGCAGTAAGATGTTTGGGGATGGAGCTGGAAGGTTTTCCAGACAGTAATAAATTTTCAGTAGTTGTTCCTTGAACTCTTGGGAGGTTGCATCTGGTGGCTTATATACAACCACAATGACTAGGTTTTGGTTCTCGATCTTTATTGATAGAACTTCAACTACCTCATTTGTGGTGTTCAGCAACTCCGTGCAGATGAGGGACTCTGACATACAGGCCTGTTCATTCTGTCGCATCTAAAAAGGTTGTAACCACTTATCCATATTTCACTGTTAAAGTGATCTTTTGTGTGAGTCTCTGTGAAGGCTGCAAACATTGCATTAGACTCCTCTAGAAGTCCACTGATAAAAGGTATTTTGTTGTTGGTGGATGGCTTAAAATATGAACGAGGTTGTATTCTGTGTTTGATGGGGGGATTTTGTTATTGGAATCAGTAGTTGTAATTCTGGAGGGCCATGGGTGGCCACTGGCTGCACCTCCAGTCCAACAAGGCTCCAAGGTGGAGGACTATTTTTATTTCCTTCCATTTTCTTTTTCCGTTTCCTGTCGCTAAAAAATCACCTGGAGTTGGGTTGTCGTAGCTACTATTGTTTGTCTTGTGGGGTCTGTGCCTCCTGGTCCCTTTTAGATGGTATGCAGGGCAGTCGATGTTGTAACACTGCTTCTGGAGGACCGAGGAGTGACACATTTTTGGGTGAAAGAAAGTACAGGAAGAAGAACAACACACTCCTTTAGACAGGAGGTCGCTACATTTTTGGGATGCTCAAAGTTGCATGTCCCATATTTTTTCCTGGTATTCCATGCTTACAGATGCCCCAAGCATAATATTTGCACAAATTCACCTTTGGTTGAGAATTGTTGGGAGGTGTGTTGTCAATTTCTGCAGGTTCTGGGACTGCACTATAATCCTCAGTATCCAAGCCAGGGCCACCCCATCCTGGATTCCATCTACTTTCCTCAGTAGAGGAAGGAGAAGGAGACTTCTCTCCTACATCTGTACTGTGGGCCACGGTCTTGTGCAATGATGGTTGTATATTTACGGTTTTAGTGGTGGTTGTGGTAGGGTCCCTAGTAGAGTCTGGGCTGGCAGTAAGGCTGGGGGCTAGGTCTGAGTCAGCACTGGGGCTGGGGGCTGAGCCTGGGCCAGCACCAGCACTGTGGGTGTTAGTGCTATGACTGGGGGATGGGTCTGGTTTAGCACTATGTGGGTGACTAGATAGTTTCGAATCATCTGTTGCGGTATGGGCATTCTGCATTTTTTGATACACTATCTCTTGCTCCCATGCTTTATATATTTTTGGTAGACTATCCAAGAGGTCATCTTTGTTTTCTTGATTATTTTTATCATTTATTACTCTATTTAGTACCTTTCTGATACCTGCCCAAAGTTCTACATCTTTATTTTTTTTTAAACACAGTATACATGGATGGTATACATAAATCATTCAAAACAAAAAACGCGAAAACTTTATATAAGACGACAACATATAACTAAACAGAGGACTACCGGAACATATCTTAACCACAAAATAACTATATAACCAAAACCTGACAGTCTTATTCATATTATATATGAAATTTTATATACAAAAAAATTTCATATAAACTAATGCATTGCACTCTCCATGGTACTATGATTATATAAAAAAAATTATATAAAAAACAATATCATATAAACTAATACATTGTACACTCAAGGGTTCTATGGTTATATAAAATAACAAACAGAAACCTACATGACTCTTGAAATTGAAACCTGGTGTTCTTTATTTTTGGTTTTGCATATATTGAAAAAGGAGTCAAAACATGCAAAAAGCCTTTAATAATTAACATAAGACTTTTACAGATCTAGCATGTATGATTACATATGAGGAAACACTAAGACTCCTAATACCCCGACCAACCCCATATTTAGTTTCTCAAACTAATTATAAATCCACAAAAAATATACCTTGCTTGTATACAGTGATATTAGTAAAGGTGCTTAATTGTACATCAACTGTCTATCTATATGCACCATAAATGATAAAAAAAAATACATGTGATATCACTGGGTGAGGGAACAACATATCCCACAAAAGCTGCTGACCAAGGAACTTTAATGTCCAAAGATTACAATATAGGACATTATACATCTCATCGACCCCCCTCCCCCCCCCTCACAGCGGTGACTGCTACTACATTTACAAAAACAATCTTAGGCAAATGAAACTTTTTTTCCCTTCACCAAAAGTTTACAACCATCACCAAAGGTCTGCTTATGAACATTCCCCTTAAAGGGCAGTATAACGTTGTACTTTTAGCGGTGATATCAGCGAGGCTTCCGCTTACAAATAACTAAACAAAACCTAACGGGAATCTCAGGAAAGACCTAACATACTTCACCAAGCCCCGGCCATAGCCGGGAACCGGTTCAGCCTTGCAGAGGCTGGAACATATACTGAAATATTGCTTTTTATATGTATTATCAAGATGCATGACCATATTAGGATTAATCTAAGATCTCAGTTCCACACAACGCCACAACCATACACACACAGACACACAGAACCATTCATAATACATACACGTCACTCCCCAAAACCCGCCCTCTACCCTGAAGTCTCGAACCCACCGTTTGGTGCTACCACGGGGGGGGGGGGAGTCCAGCCCCTCGTTGCCTTACCCCACCCCCAGTTGCAGCAACCTTTGAACAGTAAGACTTCGATAGTTTGCAGGAAAACTATTATCCCAACTTCTACCATATATGAGTTTATTTCTGCAATACGTTCTGTAGATACCTGCCGCAATTGCCCTGATCCTAACTGGTCCCCCGGTTTCCCGCATACCCCACGATATATAAAGAAAATCAGCCACCACGTACATTATTGCTCTACGTACCTCACTTGATACTCCGCTAACGTCTAATGTTAAGGCCCGTAAGGTTGAGATAGTTCTCCCACTAAGAAAATCGAAAACCCGCCCCAACCACGAACGAACTTTGTCCAAGGTATCACAAAAGTAGACTGCATGAAAAGCTGTTTCTTCGAGACCGCAACGTAAGCAATCCGCCTCCCTTACCAAACCCATCCTATTTAAGACCGATTTTGATGCTAAAATCCCCATGACAAACCTGTACACCAATTCACGAACCCTTGGTGCCAACTTATGTTTACAAAATCCGTCCGATATTTCCCCCCAATTATACAGCGGAAAAACAGACAATCCCTGTACAATTTCCCTACGACAACATGTGCTGACCATTTGCCCCACCCGAATCCGTTGCGCATTTCTCAACTTTAATAACAAACGTAGCATGTCCTCACACTCGATTAATCCCCTGCCGCTCCACCATTTACGCATGTCGATCATTACCCGACCCACCCAGATGCCCTTCTCACCGCCCGCCCTGAGGAACCGCTGCTTAACATAGAGGGCCTTCACCCGTGGCCCCAAAGCCAGGAGACCTAAACCCCCACGGCGAACATGGGTCATGACAATCTCCCGGCTTAACCAAGCCCTCCCGAAACCCCAAACATAACGTAAGACCCTTCTCTGCAATTCCTGAATGTCCACATCTCTTAAAGGGTACACCTCAGCCACACCCCATACTTTACTATAAACAAGTGTATTAACCACTACTGTTCTCTGCTGCAAAGATACATCCCCAGCTCTTAGCCCCCGAAGTCGATCTAAAGCCTTATTAACCACCAATTCTGAGTTCACCCTTCGGCCCTCCCTCTCATCTGCCATGTACACGATACCACATATTCTAAGTTGCACCACGACTGACCACCCATACCTTTCGCCCAACCCCCCCCCACCCATGTACCCACCTCCAATAATTTCGATTTTGCTTTATTGACGCACATGCTAGACTCTGCCCCAAAAAACTCAACCATCCATCCCTCGATCCGCAAATCTTCCTCCCCTTTTAACAAAATCGTGGTATCATCTACGTACCCAACCACACGCGCTGCATGGTCACTGCTCCGCGTCCCACGCCTCAAACCACCATCCACCAGCTCATAAAAGGGGTTTTGCATACAAGCAAAAAGCAGCTGGGAGAGGGGGCACACTTGCCTCAAACCCCGTTCCATACGGACCGGATGCCCCAATTTACCGTTTACCTGTATGCGTATCATAGCCGAGACATACAAGATATCAACCCATCTTACAATCTCCTCTCCAAAACCCTGCTTCAATAAAATAAGCCTCAATGAATCTCTATCAACACAGTCGTAAGCATTTTGCCAGTCAAGCCCGAGGACACCCCCCCCCTTTGACATTCCTCCAAAAATTCCCTTATACGTACATGCCCGTCCCTCATGCTCCTACCTGGTATGCCTAGCTGTCCCTCGTGAATAACCGACCCCATAACCTTCCTCATTCTATTTCCTAAAACTTTTGCAAAGATTTTATAGTCCGAGCACATAAGAGATATAGCTCTATATGCACTCAGACCCCTCCCCCCTCCCTTTTTGGGCACCAACACAACTACTCCCGTACTTTGCGACATACCTAACCTCCCCTCCGTGAGCATGCAATTCAATACATCAACCAAACAATGCTTTATACTACCCCAATGCGCCCTATAAAAATCATTTGAAATGCCATCTATACCTGGTGCCTTTCCTTTACTCATACTAAAAATCGCTTCCTCTACCTCCTCCACTCGAATTCTACCTTCTAGTACTATTCTATCCCTGTCACTTACAACTTTTCTGAAATCCCTCCCCACCAGGCCACCCGCCTGGGACCCCCTAGTCCCGGCCATAGCTTTTCCCCAAACCATAGATCAGCATAAAAACTCATGCTGTCCGTGGTGAGGAGTACTTGACCCGGCAGGTAACCACCCAAACCCGTGCATACTTCCAATTGCAAGAGGGACTTCGCCTGTTGTCTGACCCTGAATTTGCGCAAGACACAACCGGAAGGTTTGTCGCCCCAGAGAACTTCTTCCATACCTGCTCTGACTCGAACCACATTAAAACGTTCATTGTGAATTTCTGCAAGTCTACTACGAAGATGTTCAATGTCGTCATACCTACTACTTCCACCCTCCACATAGGAATCATTAAGCTGCCCCTCCAAATAGTTTTGTAGCCCAAACCTCCACCTTGCTTCCTCCTTTCCCCGCTTCTTATAATAACGTGCGATTCCGGGTTTGGCACGTGTTTCCCACCATTCCAACAAACATTCATCTGCCCTCCGCGTTTCCCAGATATTTTTCCACCAATCCTGAAAAGCGGACCCATCCCCTTCCCCCCCCAAGAGCCGCCCATTCAGTTTCCAATACCCTGAATAAACCCTGATCATTCCATCCCAGTCCAAGTCCGCTAGCACTGCACGGTGATCGGAAAACCCCAGATCAAGGGTCTGCACGCGCCCAACTCGAATTCCTTGTGTAGCATAAATCCTATCCAGTCGGGCCGCGTAACCTCTGCGCACAAGCGTATGTTCCACCCCCCACCCACCCCTCCCCACTACATCATAAACCTCTACATCCCCCAGCAGAGTTCTTAGGAAAGGTAGAACGCACCTCGCCCCCCTTGGCTCAACATCCCCATGGCAGATAATGCAATTCCAATCCCCACCTAAGACCGAAATTAAAGGTAAACCCCGGATGTGAAACGTTAAAGCCTCCCTCACAAAGTCTATTTTAACTTTAGAGTTACTGTCCGCCGGCATATAAACACCGATAAAACAAACTCTAACCCCACCCCAATACCCATCCACCCTTACCAACCTTCCATCTCCCCCCCTCCTCCCATCCCAAGATGCTCCAAGGGCTGGACTCCTTCACCGCTATAGCCACCCCTCCCTTTAATTTTAAAGAATTACTCACATACATTCGGTAGCCTTTCAACCGTAACTCTCTACCAAATTTATAATTATGTTCTGGCATAAAACATATATCCACATCATAACGACGCAAAAACCACTCCATCCACACTTTTTTAACTTCAGTCCTTAAGCCATTGGCATTGATAGTAACACACTTGAATTTACAAAAAAGGTGGTTTACCTCTGTTTTTGGGTCTTTCCTGTTCCCACTCGCACATTAGACTGCCCGTCTTTGTCATTCGGCTTCTCGAGACCCCCCTCCCCCCGCACTCTACCCTTATGCTGGGACCTTGAACCTATCCCTTCTGTGACAGGCGGCTCAGCCACTTTCGCCCACGATTTCCTCCTCGGGCGCTGTCCTGGTGTCAAGACGTCATCCATATCCGACGCTCCCGCCGAACGTTTGCAGGAGCTGCCATCCACGTGCATCTCCTCGCTGGACGAAGCCTCCTGGTGAACCTCCACCACCACCTCATGCGTTCGTACGAACGTGGTTTTGTCCTGCATTTCCATGGTAGGGGATTCCTCAGTCGTTAACTCACGACACGCCGTCGAAACAACAGGACCATGTTCTGTTCCATCTAGAAGGTCCTGCAACACTACTTCCAGCAACTTATCCTGTGGCAAAACCTCAGGCCCCACAGGATCCACTGTAAGCGTGGGCACGGTCGATGCATCCACAGACAGGGTGGCACACATAGTAGACTGCGTGTCCTCCTGTTGCATCTCATCACTCCAAAGCTTGGGAACTTGCCCAGCTGAGGTACCAGGCTTAGTCACGAAAGCCTCAGCCCGTAGGCCCACAGGTGACTGGTCCCGGGAGTGGCCAACCAGTCAACGGGGACACTGAGCAGCCATTTGCTCAAAAGAGTTGCATAGTCTGCAAGTCTTCCTCTGGCCCGTGTAATGAACAAACACCTTGGTCCTATATTTCTCCAGATGTACATAAGAGGGAATCGACTGGCGGAACGTCATCTTGATGGTGAAGGAGCCCTCCGGGAACCCCTCGTATGGGCCCTCTCTCCACACTCCCTTGGTCGCTGCATGCACCGTTCCGTATCTGCCGAAAACATCCCGCAGATCGTACTCCTCCGCCTCGAAAGGCACATTTCTCACCTTGACCCAGGTCACATACGTCGACACGTTATGTAGACACACTTCTACAGCCGAATTCACTACCATTCTCCTTTCTTGAAAAGTTTCCACAATCCTGTTGTAGAAGCCGGCATTCACGAATTTTATAAATATCCTTGACATCCCATTCAAAGCTACGCCATATAATTCTTCATTGGGGATGCCGTAGACGTCTCGTATAATGTCTGGCATTAATGTGTGCATTGTAGAAACACTGAGGGAGCCTTGTGTGAATGCAACACCGACCGTGTTAATTCTCCTGCCTTGTCGGTCCGCCATCTTGTGACTTGTAGTGGTCTGTGAAAACTGCGCAGAAGTCAGTTGAATCAGGAGCTACTGCGCAGCCTGTCCGCACGGCCCAATAGCGATGCGAACAATCCTTTCATCTTTATTGCACAACCAGAAACACCTTGCTAGTTCGAGGTCATTTATTGAGGCTGTATGTAGTCTAGTACAAGAGATATGGTGTTTGGAAAAGCATAGATTGCGTGTGATTCCTTGAAAGGAAGAAAACTGATTTCCACTGTAGCTTTCTCTTGCTGGTGCCAGTAATATGCAAGATGTATTTATACGAACCAAGATTTCAGTATGTGGGTGGTGGGTGTAGGGTGGGTGTGCTTATCATCGTGTGGTGTTTACGATCATGTGTAGTGTTTATGATCACGTGGTACTGTTTATGATCATGTGGTGTTAATGACCAAGTGGTGTTTATGATCATGTGGTGGTGTTTATGATTTTGTGGTAGCGTTCATGAACATTTGGTAGTATTTAAGATCATGTGATGGGGTTGATGATCATGTGGTGGTGTTTATGATCATGTGGTGGTGTTTATGATCATGTGGTGATGTGTATGATCATTTGGTGTTTATGATCATTTCGTAGAGTTTATGATAATGTGGTGTTTATGATCAAGTGGTGGTGTTTATGATCTTGTGGTAGTGTTTATGATCTTGTGGTAGTGTTTATGACCATGTGGTGGTGTTTATGTTCATGTGGTGTTTATGATCATGTGGTGATGTTTATGACCATGTGGTGATTATGATCATGTGTAGCACTTATGATCATTTGGTAGTGTTGATGATCATGTGGTGTTCATGTTCATGTGGTGTTTATGATCTTGTGTAGTGTTTATGATTATGTGGTGTTCATGATCATGTGTAGTGTTTATGATCATGTGGTGGTGATTATGATCATGTGGTAGTGTTTATGATCATGTGGTGGTGTTTATGATCTTGTGCATATGTTTATGATCATGTGGTAGTGTTTTTGTTCATGTGGTGGTGTTTATGATCATATGGTAGTGTTAATGATCATGTGGTGGTGTGTATGATCATGTGGTGCTTATGATCATGAGGTGTTTATGATCATGTGGTGTTTATGATCATGTGGTGACATTTATGATCATGCAGTAGTGTTTATGATCATGTGGCGGTGTTTATGATCATGTGGTAGTGTTTATGATCATGTGGTAGGGTTTATGATCATTTGGTGGCCTTTATGGTCATGTGGGGATGTTTATGATGTTGTGGTGATGTTTATGATCATGTGTAGTGTTTATGATCACGTGGTGGTGTTTATGATCGTGTGGCAGTGTTTATGATTATGTAGTAGTGTTTATGATCATGGGGTAATGTTTATGATTATGTGTTGGTACTTATGATCATGTGTTGGTGCTTATGATCATGTGGTAGTGTTTATGATCATGTGCTAGTGTTTATGGTCATGTGGAGGTGTTTAAGATAATGTGGTAGTGTTTATGATCATGTGGTGGTGTATATGATAACGTGGTGGTGCTTATGATCATGTGATAGTATTTATGATCATGTGATAGTGTTTATGATCATGTGGTGGTGTTTATGATCATGTGGTGTTTATGGTCATGTGGTGATGTTTATGATCATTTGGTAGTGTTTATGATCATGTGGTTTTTTTCAATCATGCGTAGTGTTTATGATCATGTGGTTTTTTCAATCATGTGTAGTGTTTATGATCATGTGGTAGTGTTAATGATCGAATGGTGTTTTTTTTTTATTTAAAATACAATAGATAGCTTAACATAAAAAACCCTTAAACTAGGGTTGATACACATTGAATATAAACATATTTTGAAACACAATCTCTCAGAACGTACAATAGCAAATAACAAACACAATATTAACAAACACAAGAGATTACACAAATACACTAGAAAATATCGCTTGTGACAAAACATAACATTAAGAAAGATGGGCAATCTTAACCCTATGTACACAAGAACAACAACAAGAACATAACATGTAGGTGACCCCTGTAGCAGGTTCAATAATATAAATAAATCCATAATCCCTTCGGGTATACACTATTTACATAATATTACTGGGACATATTGCCAATGCACAATACAATACAATAAGAAGAATATTATGATAAATATATAAATATATCGGTTACTCACAACCAACACAAATAATCGATAACCGAAAGAACCTACATCACAATCTCATGATAAAACAAAGTACATACTCTTACTCACCTAACCCCCCAATACATAAGTTCCCTACAGTCACACATACTCGCCTTACCACAAGTCTTACGAGTTAGCCACAAAACTAGAATAGCCATAAGCATTCCGCCCTCATCTACAGGCTATACACATTATATAATATAGCAATAAAATGCTCAGTACAAACACATAAAACCCCGTTTGCCAGGCCATAGCCGAAAGGTACATCAAGTACTTCAACAAAGAAAGAAGGCAGTAGACTCTGACTTAAGACATCTATAACACATATAACTTCACCACCACATCCACTCACACAACCACATTTACCTCAACCACGCATTACACAGATACACACAGAAAACCAGCCGTTGTGCATACCCAACCCCGGAGACAAGCCCGTTCCATCCCCTGAAATTCAATCCCCCCCCCTTTCACAACGTTAACAATGCTCTCACACTCATACTATGGTACCCTGCTGAAAAAGCCTGGTCCCAGCGACTTCCATATATTTCCCGATTATAACACAACGTTCTATAAATGGTCCCCGCCAACACCCTTTTGCGCACCTCCCAATCCCCATTCCTTCTCATCGCCCAGGATACAAAAACAAAATCCGCAATTATATACGTGATTGCACGTTGCACAGGCGCCTCGACGCCTCCCACGTCCAAACTTAACGCCCTCAATACTGATATCCCGCCTCCTCCCACTGTCCTCAGAACCTTACCCATCCATTCCCTCATACTTCCCAAATTATCACAAAAATACACTACATGAAACGCCGTCTCCTCATCCCCGCACACCCGACACGCGCCCTCCACCATCAACCCTCTTTCCTTAAGTGCAGCACCCGACGGCAGTATACCATGGAGAAAACGGAAAAATACCTCTCGCACATTTGGACGCACGCGCATCAACCGTAAACTTTCCCATATATCCTTCCACGCATACATAGGGTAGATACTCTCAGCCTTCACGACTACCTTCACCCTTACAACACGCTCTAAAACACCCACTCGAACTTTATTAGGGTCCCGTACATGCAGCAACGCCCGCAACAGGTCTTCACACACCTTCATCTCCGACCCTCCCCACCACATTCGCACCTCTTCATGCAAGCCATTCACGCCCCTCCCTGCATGACCCCGCACACGGCGTAACCCCCACTTCAAATAAATACACTTGACTCTTAACCGTAAATCAATCAACCCCAATCCTCCTCTGTTGACCGGTAAAGTAACCACACTCCTACTCAACCATTCACACCCGGAACCCCAAAGAAAATGGAAAACCATCTTTAACAGCCTGGTAACATCCGGACCTGCTAACGGATATACCGCAGCCACGTGCCAGACTTTACTGTATAACAACACATTCACAACAATCGCACGCTGATGTACTGTCAAATGCGTTGGTCTCAACCCATCCAATCGCCCCACCATTCGATCCACAACAAGTCCAGAATTAACCATCCTCGCCTCTCTCGCACTACTCATATACACTATTCCACACACTTTTATCCTGTCCACCATATTCCAACGTACATTCCTTCCCCAACTCTCTCTTCCCACCCAATATCCTAAGACCAGTAATTTTGATTTTTCCACATTAACTCTTAACCCGGTAACCCCCGCGAAATTATCAATAACATCTCCAACCGCACGTAAACTCCTCTGCGTTCGCACGAGTATTGTCGTGTCATCCACATACCCTATTATTCCCTGCTCTCCACTTCCTACTCCCCAATCCACCTCCATACTCGCTTCCACCTTTCTATAGGAAGAGTCTGTTAAACAGGCAAACAACAATTGAGACAGAGGACAACCCTGCCTAATACCCCGACCCATGGATACCCACTCCCCCAACTTCCCATTTAACTGTACACACACTCCCACACCTGTATACAATGTCTCTGCCCAACGCACCACCTCCTCCCCAAAACCCTGCCTCCTTAATATGTACCACAATACCTCACGTTCTACACTATCATACGCCGTCTGCCAATCTAACGCTAAGACACCCCCCCCCTGCTCCCCTCCCGACAATTCCACAAAATTCTTTATAATACTATGCCCGTCATACATCGTCCTCCCAGACACACCATATTGTCCTCTTGCAACCACTCTATCCACCACACACTTCATCCTATTTCCTAAAATTTTTGCAAAAATCTTATAATCAGCACACAGCAATGATATTATCCTAAAGTCCAGCACCGTGTCCTGTTTCTTACCTTTTGGCACTAAAACCACAACCGCAGTTCCTTGCAACCTGCCCATCCTCCCCTCCCTTTTCATCGTATTCATTAGTTCTACTAAGAAGGACTTCAACACATTCCAATGGCTCACATAAAACTCGCAGGGCAAGCCATCCAGACCTGGAGCCTTACCTCGTGCCATCCCCTCCGAAGCCCTCAACACCTCCCCTTCTTCAATATCCCCCCCCAACGCCATGCGATCACTGCTACTTAGCACACAAGATACATTCTCCCCCAACCTCCCGAAAGCCTCCACATCCACCCCTACACTCAGTAAATTTTTGCCAAACCACCTATCCACGTAATCACTCATTGCCTCCGTTGTTCTTAACTCATGTCCCGCCCTATATCCACCTAAGTCCTCATGTACCACCAGCCTATCAATTTCCATAGCCACACGTCGCTGCCTCTGTCCCCGTAACACACAGGCCGATGGTCAGTCACCCCACACCGCCTCTTCAATTCCACCCTGCACTCTCACCGCATCAAATCTATCATTCTGCAAATCACGAATCCTCCCTTTTAACAACTCGATTTCCTCCATGGGATACTGCCCTGCCTGCACGCCCCTCTCATAACTTTGCAACCTTCCCTCGAAATACTGCTGCAACCCGTACATCATCCAACCCTGGTACTTTCCCCATCGCACATAAAACCGCCGGATCCTCTCCTTAGCTACCCCATCCCACCACCCCAGCAAGTCACCCACATCCCTACCCTCTCCCCACAATTTCTCCCACATTGTCCTAAAATCTAACCCCGCCTCCTCCACCCCAAGAAGTCTCACATTTAACTTCCAATACCCTGGATACCCCTTAGGTAAGCTGGCCCAAGTCAAGTCCGTATAAACAGCTCTATGATCTGTGTATACAGCATCCACCGTACGCACACACATCACCCGCACACTTCTCGTCACATATAACCTATCGAGCCTGGCCGCGTATCCCTGTCTATGAAACGTATGCTCAACCATTAGGTCCCCACCTCCAATAACATCCCTTAACCCCACGCCCAGCAAAAGATTCCTTAGGCTAACCAAAAAACACCCTGCCCCCCGTGGCTGCACATCCTTTCTACGTACTATACAATTCCAATCACCGCCCACGATTGTTACCGAGGGAAGAGATCTCAAATAATAAACCAAAACATCACATACAAATTCATTCCTCACCTGTACATCACGCTCCGCCGGCGCATACACACAAACCACTGCCAGTTGCTCACCTCTCCACCATCCATCTACCCGAGTACCCTACCCTCCTCCCCTCCCTCACATCTAATTACAACAAACGGGCTCGTCTCCCGAATCAGAATTCCAACCCCACCTTTCAAACGGTCCGAATATGCCACAAACACACGATATCCATCCACATTCAAATCCCGACCCGCCTTAAAGTTATGCTCCTGCATGAATACAATATCTATGGCATGACGCCTCAAAAACCCCTGGAGCCGCAAACGCTTCACATTCACACACAACCCATTTACATTCACAGTCATACACCTGAAACCTTCTTGAAGGGTTTTACATGCTGCCCTGTAACTCCTTTCATAGACACGTCACCAGCCTTCCTACTTTTCCCATCATGCTCACCACAGTGAGCTCTATTCCCTCCCCGGTCGAACACCTGACCGGACACACCTGTGGCGCCTCCACTCACCACGTCAGCCCACGGTTTCTTCCCCGGTCTCTGCGCCGGGGTCAAGACATCATCGGAATCAGAGTGCGTTGCCGCCCTCTTCCACCGAACACTCTCTGCATCCATGGTCTGGTCGGGGGATGCCTCACAATGCACCTCCGCCGCCACCTCGACCACGGTCACCATTCCCGTAGAAGAGGCACCTGCAGTCAGCTGGCTGTCTCTCCTCTCGTCCTCACTCTCCTCAGGTCCCACCACCGATTGTACATCATCCCCAGCTCTCTTCGTCTCCAAAAACTTTTCCGTCAACTGCTCCAAAGCCACATCCTCTGCTCGTTCTCCTCCACTCAACTTGGTCTCCCCTTCCACCAAAGCGGAGACTGTAGATCCTACAGGCATTGATGGGCTCGACCCCACCGTCGGAAACTCTCTCTCCACCTCCTCGCTCCGAACGAACGAACGAACGAAAGTTCAGGTAAGATCCCAAATGGGATGAGCGGGGAAGACGGGACAGACGAAGAATAATGCTGGAGAGGAGTGTTCTTAGTTGTAGAAATAGAGCCAGGGCTTAACCCAGCAGCTAAGTCGATCGTGGGACAGACATTGAGAACACACATAGCAGGCTCTTCTGTTGCGACTCCGGTGAGTGAGTGGGGAAGTGTGGACAGACGATGAACAGTCGTGAGAGGAAGGTCTTGAGTTGTAGATGAAAGAGCCAGGGCTAAACCCAGCTGCGTGGCACTGCGAGGCAGTGTAGAGAGGGCATGTTGAGGACATAGAGGAGAGAGCAGACTGCAGACAGTGCTCGCCGACTGATATGCCTCAGGCTGAGGTGAAGAGCTGGTTTGGACGTCAGGTGTTGGGAAGGGTGTTGTGTGTTTGGCTACACTTCGCTGGTGATGGAGCCACTCTTGAGTCTTTTGAAGTCTCTCTTGGACATGTGGAATAGTTGCATTCTGAGGTTGGAGCAGTTCAGATTCGCCACGAGGTAAGATAGTGCGTTTTCAAAAGGAATTTGGCGAGGTTTGGTGCAGGTGTACTTAACAGCTCCTTCTTGCATTAAGTGGAGCATATCAGCTGCGCTCATTTCGGTTGGGAGGTTGGGGGTGGTGTAGAAGGTTAGAGACCCATTAAAGGCTTGGCTTAGGTAACGGTTGCCTGTGGTTTCTTCTTCGACTACTACTTCGTCGTTGTCCGAGGGTTGTTCATAATGTTCTGTTCATAATGTTCTGGTACTATTTCGTCTTCTGTGACTGTGTTGAGAGGAGGCAGCCTCGTCAGCTTCGAAAGGCACGTTGCGTACCTTCACCCAAGTGTAGTGTCGCGACACGTCAATTAAACGAACTCGTATTGCCGAGTTTACGTCCACACAGCCATCTTGATACTGCTCCACCAGGCGCTCATACACTGCCGTCGATCGTAGCTTAACGAATATTCGGTAAGCCCCGTTGAGCGATACTCCATACAAATCTTGATCAGCAATGCCATATGTGTCGCGAATAATCAAAGGTAGAAGCACCTGTGCGGACTGAGGCGTAACTACACCCCGCACTAAATCAAAGCACACAGTGTTAACGCACCTACTGATAGTCTGCGCCATCTTGTGAAAATCAATCTGCGCAGGAAGGCCTCTCAACCAGGAGCGTGTGCACAGCACAACCTCACGGCAATAAAGCGATGAGGTCAATGATCGAATGGTGTTTATGATCATGTGGTGTTTATGATCATGTGATGTTTATGATCATGTGGTGTTTATGATCATGTGGTGATGTTTATGATCATATGTATTGTTTATGATCATGCAGTAGAGTTTATGATCATGTGGTGAGGTTCATGATCATCCGGTAGTATTTATGATCATGTGGTGGTGTTCATGATAATGTGGTAGTGTTTATGATCATGTGGTAGTGTTTATGATTATGTTGTGGTGCTTATGATCATGTGGTAGTGTTTATGATCATGTGGTAGTGTTTATGAGCATTTGGTGGTGGTTATGATCACTTGGTGATGTTTATGATCATGAGGTGTTTACGATCATGTGTAGTGTTTATGATCATGTGGTGTTTATGATCATGTGGTGTTTATGATCAATTGGTGATGTTTATGATCATGTGATGGTGTTTATGATCATGCGGTAGAGTTTATGATCATGTGGTGAGGTTTATGATCATGTGGTGGTGTTCATGATCATGTGGTAGTGTTTATGATCATGTGGTGAGGTTTATGATCATGTGATGGTGTTTATGATCATGCGGTAGAGTTTATGATCATGCGGTAGTGTTTATGATCATGTGGTGGTGTTCATGATCATGTGGTAGTGTTTATGACCATGTGGTGAGGTTTATGATCATGTGGTGGTGCTTATGATCATGTGGTGGTGCTTATGATCATGTGGTGGTGCTTTTGATCATTTGGTGTATATGATCACGTGGTGGTGTTTATGATCATGTGGTAGTGTTGTGAGGGAAAAGTAGGTTTGAGTAGGGTTAAGGTTGTTCAGGCAACCAGGAACCATTAGCGAGTTACGTCGCGCACCCCCCCCCCCTCTGGCGGGCTGGGGCGAAACTAGTTCTTGGTGTCTGATTTGTTCAAATTTCTACTGCTGGTAGTATTGACCTTACCTGGTGTGGGTTGAAGTTTGGAGAGTCACTTCACCTCCACTCTTCTCCTAATCAGGTAGGGTGATCTACCAGGAGTATTACTGTTTATTCCTTTCTTTTGTTTGTTGGTTACCAGTAATGATTTTGGCATTTATCACTCCTTTACATTCTTAAATGTTATGTTATCATGACCTTTGGTAACCAGTTTATTTTTTATTACCAGCTCTGTTCCTGGCGTGGTCATCCAGGATAGACGCCAGATAAAGGAGCAAGACATATGTTAATGAGACTTATTAACATTATTCTACTACCGGCCCTTACCTGTTTTACTTGTGGTGCTCCATCCAAGTGGTAGGAGATTCCAAAACATCGGATTACCACTATCAGCCCAGGATAACCTACATCAATAATATCAGAAGATCTATCCAGGGCCTTACCTACTCCTGCCCCACTACAAGAACCAATGGCCATTTTTTTTATTATATTTAAATTTTAAGTAAAATCATAAAGTCATTATTCTTATTTTTCCTAGTCGTTTCTTTACATATTTTTCCATTAGTTTCTTTTGTTCAGTTGGAAGACGTTCCACTGACAATGGCGACCTTGCCAGCAACATCGTCCTGATGGTTCAACTGGTTGCGAGTATAACATTTAAGATGGAAAAAGGTGAGTTAGTTGAGGTGTCAAGTCATTACTGGTAGTCTGGTTGACTTACCGTTGGTTGGTTCTAAGGTTCGGTTTAGAAGTTTATCTATTTGTTGGACCTGGGGAGCTTTGATGATAACCCCTCCTGTGTGAACCGTGTATATTTTGCTTAGTGAAGGCTATTGGGCCCATAAGTGTATTCTTCCAGGGAGAAATATTTGTTTCATTTTCTACTTTGGGAAGTTTAAAGTGTGCGGACTGTGCCCCTCTTTTGTAACAGACGTTCCTGTTAGTTTTAATTAAGACAGTTTAAGTTGGTTGCGTTATATTTCTTTTTACAAGATGGATTCTTTAGATTTCTTGTTGAAAGTTGGAAAGGAAATGGGGTTTACTGGACAGAGCCTTGATAATTATATAACTGCTAAAATGGCTATTGTAAAGAAAGAGGAACAGGAAAGACTAGCTCGAGAAAAGAAAGAGGAACAGGAAAGACTAGCTCGAGAAAAGAAAGAGGAACAGGAAAGACTAGCTCGGGAAGAAAAAAGACTAGCTCTTGAAGAGAAAAGACTAGCTCGGGAAGAGAAAAAGGAACAGGAAAGACTAGCTCGGGAGGATAAACTCGAACAGGAAAGGATAGCTAGAGAAGATTGAGTTCAGGCGAGAGAGGTAGCCTTCAAAATGAGGGAACTTGAAGAACAGGCTAAGCAGAGGGAGTTAGAACAATCAAGGTTGGAATTAGTAGCCAAGAAAATAGAACTATAAGCAGAAAATAGATGAAGGGATACTAGAATACCCTTCCCAAGAACTTAATATTAGGATGCCACAAATACCACCTTTCTCAGAACAAGATGACATAGCGGCATATATTGCTCGATTCGAGAGTACTGCTACTCTCTGTGACTGACCATCAGATTCTTCGGGTACTAGGCTTGGCTTACTACTGTCAGGTTCAGAATTAAATGTTTATTCCACCCTACCCTCTAATGTTATTTCTAGTTATAACCTGCTGAAGAAAGCTATGCTTCAGGCTTTCAAAAAAACCACTCATCATTAAAGGTCTGAGTTTAGACACATTAAAATAACCCCAAATCAAAATTATATGCAATTATTAACAACACTTTTCAGATTATTTCAATCGTGGATTGATAGTGCTGAGGTCGACCACGATTTCGAATCTTTAAGAGACCTGATGGTAGGAGATCAATTCCTTTCTTCTGTAAACTCTGACTTACGAATATTCATTAAAGAAAGAAACATTCAGACGGCTGCGGAAATGGCACAAGTTGCTGATATATATGCGTGCGCTCATAAAAACTACCCTAAAGAGCGTAGCAGATATAAGTCTGTTGTGCCTAAGCAATCTGAGGGATCCAAACCCTCCGTATCAAAAAATTCCACGGCCTTCACAGTGAAGTGTTTCAACTGTAATGAGTGGGGTCATAGACGGCCCGACTGTCCTAGAAAAAAAGGTGAAAATGTCTGTAAATGTTTCACTGAATCAAACATAAACGCCCCTTTTAGTGAAGGTACAGTAAATGGCATGAACGTGTCAATCATTCTTAGACACTGGTTGTTCCTGTATTGTTATCTCGAGTAAGCTTTTCCCTAACCTAGATTCGTCACGTTTAAAAGTCCACTGAATTAACTGACTATTTAGGAAGAAGCGATTCTTTTCCGACAGTCAGATGTTTCATTAGGTGCAAGTGGTTCTCAGGATGGGTAGATGCCGTAGTTGCCCCGATAACTTCGTGTTCTGTTTTAGTTGGGAACATACACGGGGCTAGTTTCCCATGTGAAAAGGACTGTTTGGAATCTGGAGTTTCCATGGAAGGGTTAGAACCTAATACTTCTGGAGCTATCTGTGAAGAAACAGAAGATTCAGTTGGATAACTTAAATCAGAGAGCTGATACTTATGAAACTCCGGTAACACCTTTAGTAAGACGGTCATTAAAAATGGACAATGCAGACACCATTGGAAAACTAAGTGTGACACCATCTTTTCTACAACAGGCCACGATTAACGTCCTTACCAGAGCTCAGTCTAAGGTAAAACCTATCCACCCATCAGTTCTTTCCAAAGGAAAACCAATTGAGCTGTCTCACAGATTTAGAGGGTCTTCAAAAGACTTGTCCTTCCTTAGAGGAATCTCGGAAGTTAGCTTTAAATGGCAAGGTGATACAGAGAAATTTTCTTACAAGTTTGATTTCAAACATGATCTTTTGTACAAGACTATAGTGTCTGCGGACAAACCTAATGACGTTGGTCGAAGCCTGTTAGTCAATCCGCAGGATTGCCGGGAAACCATTTTAAAGATTTCTCATGACCTACCAGTTTCTGGCCATTTTTCACATAGGAAAACCTATAATAAGATCAAGGACCTATATTTCTGGCCTAGTATGTCCTCCGACATCTATAAGTACTGTAGATCATGTCACGTATGTCAATTTTCCACGCAAAAGGGTAGAACTAGGAGAGTTCCTATGGTAAAGATGCCAATTTTCTCAGTCTCTTTCGCAAGGGTTGCAGTAGATATAGTTGGTCCTATCACACCTCGCTCATCAGGTCATAAATATATTTTACCTATGATTGACTATGCGTCCAGCTTCCCAGAGGCGGTACCCTTAAAATCCATTACGTCCATAGAAGTCGCAGAAGCCTTATTTTCTATTTTTTCACGTGTAGGTATACCTCGTGAAATTCTGTCGGATAAAGGGGCACAATTCACTTCAGAGTTAATGGAACAAGTTTATAAACTTGTGGGGGTTAAACCTCTTTTCACTACACCTTACCATCCGATGTGTAACGGAAGAGTGAAGCGACAACATGCCAACCTAAATTCAATATTAAAAAAACTATGTATTCTTAAACCAACGGACTGGCATAGATTTCTACCATGTGCTCTTTTCGCAATGTGCGAGATTCCAAGCGATTCCCTTGGTTATTCCCCTTTTGAATTGCTTTATGGGAGACAAGCTCGTGGACCACTATCAATTTTGAATGAACTTTGGTCCAAAGATATTAAACCTGAGGTTCAAAACAGCTATCAGTTTCTTTTAGATCTAAGGGAAAGATTGGAAGAAACCGCCGATTTGGTCGGTAAAAACCTAGAGATGTCTATGGAAACGTACAAGACCTATTTTGACCATAAAAGCTCCAAGAGTAAGTTTAATGTTGATGATGAAGTTTTAGTTCTCCTACCGGACAAATCCAACAAATTGCTAATTACCTGGCGCGGACCGTATAAAGTAGTGAAGGTCTGCAATAAGGTAGATTATATCTTGGATGTCAAGGGTAAAGAAAATGTATCACGTCAATATTTTGAAACGGTACCATCGAAGAGAAGTTAATCTTCGTGTAAATTCCTTTGACGAAGATACTACTTCTTACAGCGTGGTTAAAAGTGGTGATTCGTAAGAGTGTAGAGTTTGTATTATAGATGACTAGTCTTTTACAGAATCGAAGGAACTGCTGGATATCTTAACGGATGATCCCTCGCCAAAGAAGTTAAATGTCAACATTAACAACGACTTGTCAAATAAACAAAAATCTCAAGTAAGTGCCTTTAGTAAATACATTTTCTGACTTATTCAGAGATACCAGGACTTACCACCACCATTATACACAAGATTGAATTGTCGGATCATGAACCAGTAAGGCGGAAAATCTACCCGGTTCCCGTTCACTTACGGAAAACTTTTGATAATGAGGTTGACAAACTATTTAACTTAAATATCATAGAACCTTCGAAATCAGCTTTCTGTTCACCAGTTGTTATGGTTAAGAAACCCGATAATTCTTGCCGATTGGCACAAGATTTTCGTTATTTAAATACTACAACTAAATGGGATACAGAACCCATGCCAGTAATTGATCATGACTTGTATAAATTCCATGACTGCAAATTCTTCTCGGAGTTAAACATCTCACAAGCATACCATCAAGTGCCATTACACCCAGACTCGAAACCATACACTGGTTTCCCTACTCATAGAGGTCTAATGCAATATCGCACAATGCCTTTCGGCTTGGTTACCGCGTGTGCCACGTATATTAGGCTTATGAGAAAAGTTCTTTCTGATCTAAATGTCTCAGTGTATTTTGATATTTATGACACATGTCTGGGAAGACCATTTAACTACACTGTCGCTTGTTTTGAAAAGACTAAGAACTCATGGCCTTACAGTCAAGCCACAGAAGTGCTTTCTTGGCTATCATAAGGTACAATACCTTGGGTTCATTATCTCTGACAATAACTTATCACCATATCCTAATAAGACTAAAGCAGTTTTAGAAAGTACATTCCCTGCTACCAAAAAGTTATTAAGAAGTTTCCTTGGATCTGTAAACTTCTATAGAAGTTTTGTACCAAATTTAATTAGTTTAACTTCAGTTCTTACAGACTATTTGAAAAAAGGAGTCAAGGAACCTCTTAGTTGTTCTGATGAAGCCATCCAAAGCTTCGAAGAAATTAAATGGATATTTTCAAACCCCCCTGTCCTAAAATTACCAGATATTAATAGAATATTTTGTCTCCGAACAGATGCCTCCCATTCTGAACTCGGGGCTGTACTGCTTCAATATTATGAGGAGACACTTTTCCCAGTATCTTTCGCTAGTAAGAAGCTTCTGCCCAGAGAAGAAAAATATTCCACTGTGGAGAAAGAATGTTATGCTTTAGTATGGGGTATAAGTAGATTTAAATACTACCTATACGGTAAACCCTTTGTGCTTGAAACAGATCACAAGCCACTGATGTACTTGGAGAACTTTGAAGGGTCAAATAGCAGACTCTTGAGATGGGCTCTGGCTATTCAGCCCTATAAGTTTAAAGTCGTTTATATTTCTGGCTCTGAAAACCACTTTTCAGATTGGCTGAGCCGAGGTTGTACATAGTTCTTTTCCCTCTGTTCGTTGACTTATTGACTCCGTCCATAAGTTTTGGAAGGGGGTATTGTGAGGGAAAAGTAGGTGTGAGTAGGGTTAAGGTTGTTCGGGCAACCAGGAACCATTAGCGAGTTACGTCGCGCACCCCCCCCCCCTCTGGCGGGCTGGGGCGAAACAAGTTCTTGGTATCTGATTTGTTCAAATTTCTACTGCTGGTAGTATTGACCTTACCTGGTGTGGGTTGAAGTTTGGAGAGTCACTTCACCTCCACTCTTCTCCTAATGAGGTAGGGTGATCTTCCAGGAGTATTACTGTTTATTCCTTTCTTTTGTTTGTTGGTTACCAGTAATGATTTTGGCATTTATCACTCCTTTACATTTTTAAATGTTATGTTATCATGACCATTGGTAACCAGTTTATTTTTTTATTACCAGCTCTGTTCCTGGCGTGGTCATCCAGGATAGACGCCAGATAAAGGAGCAAGACATATGTTAATGAGACTTAATAACATTATTCTACCACTACCGGCCCTTACCTGTTTTACTTGTGGTGCTCCATCCAAGTGGTAGGAGATTCCAAAACATCGGATTACCACCATCAGCCCAGGATAACCTACATCATTAATATCAGAAGATCTATCCAGGGCCTTACCTACTCCTGCCCCACTACAAGAACCAAAGGACATTTTTTTTTATTATTTTTAAATTTTAAGTAAAATCATCAAAAGTCATTATTCTTATTTTTCCTAGTCGTTTCTTTATATATTTATTTTTCCATTAGTTTTTGTTCAGTTGGAAGGCGTTCCACTGACAGTGTTTATGATCATGTGGTAGTGTTTATGAGCATTTGGTGGTGGTTATGATCATGTGGTAGTGTTTATGGTCATGTGATGTTTATGATCATGAGGTGTTTATGATCATGTGTTCATGATCATGTGATGTTTATGATCATGTGATGGTGTTTATGGTCATGTGGTAATGTTTATGATCATGTGTAGTGTTTATGATCATGTGTAGTGTTTATGATCATGTGTAGTGTTTATGATCACGTGTAGTGTTTATGATCACGTGGTGGTGTTTATCATAGTATGGCAGTGTTTATGATTATGTGGTAATGTTTATTATCATATGGTGATGCTTATGATCATGTGGTTGTGCTTATGATCATGTGGTGGTGCTTATGATCTTGTGGTGGTGTTTATGATCATGTGGTGATGTTTATGTTCATAGTGTTTATGATCATGTGTAGTGTTTATGATTTGGTAGTGTTTATGATGTGGTGTTTATGATCACGTGGTGATGTTTATCATGTGGTAGTGTTTATGATCACGTGGTGTTTATTATCATGTGTAGTGTTTATGATCATGTGGTGGTGTTTATAATCATGTGGTATGGCTTATGATCATGTGGTGGTGCTTATGATCTTGTAGTGTTTATGGTCATGTGTTAGTGTTCATGTTCATGTGGTGTTTTTCATGTGATAGTGTTAATGATCATGTGTTGGTGTGTATGATCAAATGGTAGTGTTAGTGATCAGATGGTCGTGTTTATGATCATGTGTTGGTGTTTATGATCCTGTGTTGGTGTTTATGATCATGTGGTAGTGTGTATGATCATGTGGTAGTGTTAATGATCATATGGTGGTGTTTACGATTATGTGGAGGTATGTATGAACTTAAACGTAAATAACAGACATATATAAATACGAAACGATGGAATATTTTCAGGTATACTCCCTAAATGTAACCTCAAAATCAACACTCGCATCCAACACATGTTAGAAAATTTCCTTTACAGTGATCTTTGTACCAAAAGTGTGCTATTATGTTCCACAAGTAACTTTATTCGTTCTGTGCGACTCTGATCAATCCCTACCTCACGTATGGTAGCTATACTTGGGAATCTACTAAAACTCGTTGTTAGCACACTCTCCTTCATTACTTAAAAGTTTAAATTTACTCTGTATACAACACTTCCACACATACTTCCGAGCATATATTATGTACAAGATACTTAAAGCGTACCTCAACCCAACCTTCAGACTCTTCCTGGTGAGCTGCAACTGAACAGACTCAGTACCAGAAACAATTATCTCTTTGATATACCACGTGTTTGACTCAACATATATAGAATCTCCATGCAAATAAAGGACCTTAAAATATAAACTATTTCCAGCCACCAGCTTCAGAAAAAATAGTTCATTAGCTTCTAAATCCGACCTGAACCCTCCTCAGTAAAGTAATATTAAAGCCTTTTTGATCCAAATCATATTAACTTTCAAACTAATGTGCTCAGTGTTATCAATCTATTTAAACCATAAATTATGAAATAACCAAAATATGTTGTACCTCAGTGTTCTTCACTACAAAGAATATCGTTACTCAATATCTCCAATCATAAATCAACTTTATTGTTATGTAACATAAAATGTTTAGGATTGGACACTATAGCTTTCTAATAAAATAACCTAGCTGAATAATAGTTCTGTAGCTGTAAGTTAACTTTATAGCTGCCAGTAATGTTCTGCATAACAAAGGGTCTTCCTGTGTAGTAGTTTTAGAATGTCAATAAATCTGATAGTTATTCTGTAGTGTACTCTACAGAAATAAAATTTTGTCTTTAGTGAGTGGTGGTGAGGAGAATGTCACGGTGGTGGTGAGGAGGATGTCACGGTGGTGGTGAGGAGGATGTCACGGTGGTGGTGAGGAGGATGTCACGGTGGTGGTGAGGAGGATGTCACGGTGGTGGTGAGGAGGATGTCACGGTGGTGGTGAGGAGGACGTCATAGACAGAAGTATTATATTGGATAATGGCTTAATTAATTCACATAGTTCCTTGAAATAATAATTATTTTAAATATGATATTTTAATAGGTAGTATTTTTAGCAATTTTTTATGGTAAAGGGCAGTTTTGCATAGAAAAACTTTTATTTTTTTTTTATTCGAAATTATTACTTTATATTGATTTATATAAATCAACAATATTTTGTGAATATCTGCCAAAGTATAATTAATTTCGCGCTCTTTCTGTAATTACTTGTTATGGTGGTGGGAAGAATGTGTCGCTATGTGTCAGGAAGCGGATGAAATAGTTTTCTTCAACACTTGAATGGTCGCTAACCTTTGACCAAACAAAATCGCCTTATAAAATGTGCTTATACCCCATGGAGAGATTCGTACTTAAAGATCCCTCTGTTCACATTAAACAGCTCGAGGATTCCAGTAATGTTCACCTTGGTGCGACCTCCTCCTTTGTGCGCAGTTGCTGTCGTCCTGTTAGTAACAGAAATGCCGCCACCAGATCCGGCCAGTAAGAGATTATTTTCTATCATTTACCCAAATATGTTTCCGCTTAGCAACAGATGTCCTCCATCAGACTGCAATTGTTATAGGTTATACCCTTGACGAATAAGAGACATGAGCACATCTTTGTATATTTAGAAGATATCGACATGTCTTATTCATCATCTAACCAGTACTATTATTCTTTGATCTAATTACACGTCTTCAACCAAGAGAACTGACGAGTATTGTTATATTCGCTTGAGACAACAAACATGTACTTAGAGCTAATGACATCACATAATCTAGGCATAATTAAAATGCCTCAGAAGTTGACACCATACCTAGACCACAGTAAATGGAGAGGACTTTATGACATCTCATTGAAATGGAGAAAATGATGTTATTGTATTTTATAATGTTCTAAGACAGTGGTCATTCAGCGAGGACACACACATACACAGGAATTTTATGCTTAAACATATAAAGCGACAAAAGTCAGAGAAGCAATACTGTCAATGCTAGACTGAACATTTACTCAAACAGACGAAGAAATTTTCAGTGTAAATTATTTAAATCTACTTTGGACAGATTCATCATGTTCTGTAAGAAATAACTAATACTGCAAAAAAATTATCTAGAAGGCTAAAAAAAATATCAACACGAATGTTTAAAATAAAAGAAATGAAAAACAACGAATGGAAACAAGATTTTTGTGAAACCAAATTTAGCAAAATATTACATGAAACAGACGTAATTTGTTAAAGGAATCTTGTAACATTTGAACTTAAACAATTTACTCGTAAATAAATGTGTGATAAAATAAAAAAAGCAAAAAAAATACTTGTAACATTTGAACTTAAACAATTTACTCGTAAATAAATGTGTGATAAAATAAAAAAAAGCAAGTATACATATAGTTAATGCAAGATGCTGAAAGCAATGAAAAATATGACCCCGGCACAACACAGAAATCCAACCAATGAAAAAAATTATCCGAGATTCAAGCAGACCATGGATGAAGGCCTGAGCTAGCTACCACCTGCTGGGATGAAGGCCTGAGCTAGCTACCACCTGCAGGGATGAAGGCCTGAGCTAGCTACCACCTGCTGGGATGAAGGCCTGAGCTTGCTACCACCTGCAGGGATGAAGGCCTGAGCTAGCTACCACCTGCAGGGATGAAGGCCTGAGCTTGCTACCACCTGCAGGGATGAAGGCCTGAGCTAGCTACCACCTGCAGGGATGAAGGCCTGAGCTAGCTACCACCTGCAGGGATGAAGGCCTGAGCTAGCTACCACCAGCAGGGATGAAGGCCTGAGCTAGCTACCACCTGCAGGGATGAAGGCCTGAGCTAGCTACCACCTGCAGGGATGAAGGCCTGAGCTAGCTACCACCAGCAGGGATGAAGGCCTGAGCTAGCTACCACCTGCTGGGATGAAGGCCTGAGCTAGCTACCACCTGCAGGGATGAAGGCCTGAGCTAGCTACCACCTGCTGGGATGAAGGCCTGAGCTTGCTACCACCTGCAGGGATGAAGGCCTGAGCTAGCTACCACCTGCAGGGATGAAGGCCTGAGCTTGCTACCACCTGCAGGGATGAAGGCCTGAGCTAGCTACCACCTGCAGGGATGAAGGCCTGAGCTAGCTACCACCAGCAGGGATGAAGGCCTGAGCTAGCTACCACCTGCAGGGATGAAGGCCTGAGCTAGCTACCACCTGCAGGGATGAAGGCCTGAGCTAGCTACCACCAGCAGGGATGAAGGCCTGAGCTAGCTACCACCTGCAGGGATGAAGGCCTGAGCTAGCTACCACCAGCAGGGATGAAGGCCTGAGCTAGCTACCACCAGCAGGGATGAAGGCCTGAGCTAGCTACCACCTGCAGGGATGAAGGCCTGAGCTAGCTACCACCTGCAGGGATGAAGGCCTGAGCTAGCTACCACCAGCAGGGATGAAGGTCTGAGCTTGCTACCACCTGCAGGGATGAAGGCCTGAGCTAGCTACCACCTGCAGGGATGAAGGCCTGAGCTAGCTACCACCTGCAGGGATGAAGGCCTGAGCTAGCTACCACCTGCAGGGATGAAGGTCTGAGCTTGCTACCACCTGCAGGGATGAAGGCCTGAGCTAGCTACCACCTGCAGGGATGAAGGCCTGAGCTAGCTACCACCAGCAGGGATGAAGGCCTGAGCTAGCTACCACCTGCAGGGATGAAGGCCTGAGCTTGCTACCACCTGAAGGGATGAAGGCCTGAGCTAGCTACCACCAGCAGGGATGAAGGCCTGAGCTTGCTACCACCTGCAGGGATGAAGGCCTGAGCTTACTACCACCTGTAGGGATGAAGGCCTGAGCTTACTACCACCTGCAGGGATGAAGGCCTGAGCTTGCTACCACCTGCAGTGATGAAGGCCTGAGCTTACTACCACCTGCAGGGATGAAGGCCTGAGCTTGCTACCACCTGCAGGGATGAAGGCCTGAGCTAGCTACCACCTGCAGGGATGAAGGCCTGAGCTTGCTACCACCTGCTGGGATGAAGGCCTGAGCTTGCTACCACCTGCAGGGATGAAGGCCTGAGCTAGCTACCACCTGCAGGGATGAAGGCCTGAGCTAGCTACCACCTGCAGGGATGAAGGCCTGAGCTTGCTACCACCTGCAGGGATGAAGGCCTGAGCTAGCTACCACCTGCAGGGATGAAGGCCTGAGCTAGCTACCACCTGCAGGGATGAAGGCCTGAGCTTGCTACCACCTGCAGGGATGAAGGCCTGAGCTAGCTACCACCTGCAGGGATGAAGGCCTGAGCTAGCTACCACCTGCAGGGATGAAGGCCTGAGCTAGCTACCACCTGCAGGGATGAAGGCCTGAGCTTGCTACCACCTGCAGGGATGAAGGCCTGAGCTAGCTACCACCAGCAGGGATGAAGGCCTGAGCTAGCTACCACCTGCAGGGATGAAGGCCTGAGCTAGCTACCACCTGCAGGGATGAAGGCCTGAGCTAGCTACCACCAGCAGGGATGAAGGCCTGAGCTAGCTACCACCTGCAGGGATGAAGGCCTGAGCTAGCTACCACCTGCAGGGATGAAGGTCTGAGCTTGCTACCACCTGCAGGGATGAAGGCCTGAGCTAGCTACCACCAGCAGGGATGAAGGCCTGAGCTAGCTACCACCTGCAGGGATGAAGGCCTGAGCTAGCTACCACCAGCAGGGATGAAGGCCTGAGCTAGCTACCACGAGCAGGGATGAAGGCCTGAGCTAGCTACCACCTGCAGGGATGAAGGCCTGAGCTAGCTACCACCTGCAGGGATGAAGGCCTGAGCTAGCTACCACCTGCAGGGATGAAGGTCTGAGCTTGCTACCACCTGCAGGGATGAAGGCCTGAGCTAGCTACCACCTGCAGGGATGAAGGCCTGAGCTAGCTACCACCTGCAGGGATGAAGGCCTGAGCTAGCTACCACCTGCAGGGATGAAGGTCTGAGCTTGCTACCACCTGCAGGGATGAAGGCCTGAGCTAGCTACCACCAGCAGGGATGAAGGCCTGAGCTAGCTACCACCTGCAGGGATGAAGGCCTGAGCTAGCTACCACCAGCAGGGATGAAGGCCTGAGCTAGCTACCACCAGCAGGGATGAAGGCCTGAGCTAGCTACCACCTGCAGGGATGAAGGCCTGAGCTAGCTACCACCAGCAGGGATGAATGCCTGAGCTTGCTACCACCTGCAGGGATGAAGGCCTGAGCTTGCTACCACCTGCTGGGATGAAGGCCTGAGCTTGCTACCACCTGCAGGGATGAAGGCCTGAGCTAGCTACCACCTGCAGGGATGAAGGCCTGAGCTAGCTACCACCTGCAGGGATGAAGGCCTGAGCTTGCTACCACCTGCAGGGATGAAGGCCTGAGCTTGCTACCACCTGCAGGGATGAAGGCCTGAGCTAGCTACCACCTGCAGGGATGAAGGCCTGAGCTAGCTACCACCTGCAAGGATGAAGGCCTGAGCTAGCTGCCACCTGCAGGGATGAAGGCCTGAGCTAGCTACCACCTGCAGGGATGGAGGCCTGAGCTTGCTACCACCTGCAGGGATGAAGGCCTGAGCTAGCTACCACCTGCAGGGATGAAGGCCTGAGCTTGCTACCACATGCAGGGATGAAGGCCTGAGCTTGCTACCACCTGCAGGGATGAAGGTCTGAGCTAGCTACCACCTGCAGGGATGAAGGCCTGAGCTTGCTACCACCTGTTGGGATGAAGACCTGAGCTAGCTACCACCTGCAGGGATGAAGGCCTGAGCTTGCTACCACCTGCAGGGATGAAGGCCTGAGCTAGCTACCACCTGCAGGGATGAAGGCCTGAGCTTGCTACCACCTGCAGGGATGAAGGCCTGAGCTTGCTACCACCTGCAGGGATGAAGGCCTGAGCTTGCTACCACCTGCAGGGATGAAGGCCTGAGCTAGCTACCACCTGCAGGGATGAAGGCCTGAGCTTGCTACCACCTGCAGGGATGAAGGCCTGAGCTTGCTACCACCTGCAGGGAGGAAGGTCTGAGCTTGCTACCACCTGCAGGGATGAAGGTCTGAGCTTGCTACCACCTGCAGTGATGAAGGTCTGAGCTTGCTACCACCTGCAGGGATGAAGGTCTGAGCTTGCTACCACCTGCAGTGATGAAGGTCTGAGCTTGCTACCACCTGCAGGGATGAAGGCCTGAGCTAGCTACCACCTGCAGGGATGAAGGCCTGAGCTTGCTACCACCTGCAGGGATGAAGACCTGAGCTAGCTACCACCTGCAGGGATGAAGGCCTGAGCTTGCTACCACCTGCAGGGATGAATGCCTGAGCTTGCTACCACCTGCAGGGATGAAGGCCTGAGCTTGCTACCACCTGCATGGATGAAGGCCTGAGCTAGCTACCACCTGCAAGGATGAAGGCCTGAGCTTGCTACCACCTGCAGGGATGAAGGCCTGAGCTTGCTACCACCTGCAGGGATGAAGGCCTGAGCTTGCTACCACCTGCAGGGATGAAGGTCTGAGCTTGCTACCACCTGCAGGGATGAGCCCTGAGCTTGCTACCACCTGCAGGGATGAAGGCCTGAGCTTGCTACCACCTGCAGGGATGAAGGCCTGAGCTTGCTACCACCTGCAGGGATGAAGGGCTGAGCTTGCTACCACCTGCAGGGATGAAGGCCTGAGCTTGCTACCACCTGCAGGGATGAAGGTCTGAGCTTGCTACCACCTGCAGGGATGAAGGCCTGAGCTTGCTACCACCTGTAGGGATGAAGGCCTGAGCGTGCTACCACCTGCAGCTCATGAGTGTGGCTAGGCCTGGGGACAGTTGGTCCCAAAGATGAGGGGGTACTTGTACCTCCTCCCATGGGAGACATAGGTCTCGAGACACTCCCAAGATAGGGAGCCAAGGCCGGGTCACCACTACTTGGACAAGACCCGGACCCGGAGAGTACCGGCGAATAAGACAAAAAAAATTACAAATGTATGAATAAAGTAAGAAAAAACTTGGTAAAAGAAATAGAACAAGACAAAACTAAACCTTTAATTCAACTTTGCAAAAAGCTAAGTAAACACTGAAGACAAAATAGTGTAATAAAGATGATTGAAAAAATCAGAGAAATAAAGGAAGAAATACAAACTGTATAAAATAAAATATTGGTGAGTTCACGTGATAAACTATTTTAAATTGATCATATTCTCACATCAGGAAACTAAAATGGAAGATATTGAAGGTACTGATGAATAAATAAAGTAATTATTACAGAATGTCGACAAGAAGAAAGGCAAGCGATGGGATAATATCTTAGGTTTAAAAATATGCAGGAAAATTCAAACCACTTTGGAAAATCTATAATAACTCATTTCTGAAAGGTAAACTGGCAGATAAAAGAAAAAGCCTCGTATTGTATTAATATTTATGAAAGATGACAGGGAAGATTCTTTGAACTGTTCATCTGCTTTACTGACAAGAACTAAAGTAATATTATTTGAAACGGCTATTAGAGAAATGTTTGTTAATCATTTAGAGAACAAATAACTCGTAGACAGTGAGGACTTAGGTATCTATAACTTCATGTATACGAAATTTAATACTTAATAATATCAAAGTAAACTGGCTAAGAGTATTGCAGTAGAATTCAAGACTGTTGTTGACAAAGTGCTCTTGAAACACTAATGAAAAAATTGCAAAATATAGGTAAAATAAATGGAAAATTATTGAAACAAAAGAGAGATTTTTTGTCTGAAAAAAATACAAGCATTTATGAGGGGAAACATGTTTACTTGGGAAGATGTCACTTGGGAAGATGTCACTTGGGAAGATGTCACTTGGGAAGATGTCACTTGGGAAGATGTCACTTGGGAAGATGTTAAAGAAGATACATACTAAAGAATTTGTTTTGAAACTTGTATATTACACTTGGGGCTTACAAAACAGTTTTCAGTTACTGAGATGATGAAATGCTAAAACTTATACTTATAACCTTCGTTAGGTGAAAATTAGTCAAAGAAGAGATACCAGTGTTAAAAAATATGGGTTAAAAGGACAGGCTGAAGAACATGGTACGAGAGGATAGGAGGAGAAAGATAACCACATATAGAGACAAAAAAGGTCAAGAGTAAAGACGATCTCCTATTATTTGCAAGAGGATATAAATAAAAAATGAATAATAATGGAGCCGAAGGAAAAACAAACTTTTGCGTCATAAAGTGGGTGACCAACTTTATCATTTTTAGAGGAAATGGCAAGTGTTATAACCATTGGAATACATACATACATATATATCCATTAACTCACAGACACACACACATACTCTTGCAACATTGTATATATATATATATATATATATATATATATATATATATATATATATATATATATATATATATATATATATATGTCGTGCCGAATAGGCAGAACAGAACAGAACAGAGGACTCACAGGTTAGGGCCCACTAGGGGCGAGGGGCAAGTGGGGACAGGTCGAAGAATAGACGGTTGAGAGGAATGTCTTGAGTAGAAGAGAGAAGAGTCAGGACTAGACCCAACTGCTAAGCCTGGATAAACACTGACGAAGACGATGTAGAAGGCAACAGGAACTCTGCAGGTGCTGGCTGCATCTTGCTTGATGGAAAAAACTGCGACTTGATGGTGATATGTGGCTGCAGGCGACAAGGAAGGAGCTTATTTTTGATTGGTCAGTTCATTGTAGCTTGGTGGTTAAATAGCAACGCTCATCTTGCCATATAGGACAAGCAAAAATTTGTGTAAGCAATAATTTCGCCAAAATCATTCTAAACCTAACGCTAAAAATATATTTCACTGTGTTTGTTTAGTATTAAATTACTGAAAACAAATCTAAAATATATTTATTTGGGTTAGGCTAAAATAAATTGTTGTTGTTATAATAAGGTTAGGTAAGTTTTCTAAGATTCTTTTGGAGCAAAATTAAAATATTTTACATTAACATTAATGAAAAAAATATATCTTTAAACGTATAAAAGAAAGTTTTAGAAAGGACTTAATTTTAAATGAGTTCTTGCTAATTGACCAGTTTTACATATTCGGCACGACATATACAGTGGAACCTTAAAAATCGAACTGCTCCCAACACAACCAATTATGTAAGTGTATTTTTGTAAGTGCTTTTATAAGTGTATTTTTGAGGGTCCGAAATCGACTAATCTAATTTACATTATTCCTGATTAGAATAAATTCATTCGGTAAAGGCACTCGAACAGCCTTCTGGACTGAAGAAAGTTCGATATTTGAGGTTCTACTTATATGTATTATATATATATATATATATATATATATATATATATATATATATATATATATATATATATATATATATATATATATATATATATATATATATATATATATATATATATATATATATATATATATATATATATATATATATATATATATATATATATATATATTTATATATATATATATATATGTATATATATATTTGTATATATATATATATATATATATATATATATATATATATACATATATATATATATATATATATATATATATATATATATATATATATATATATATATATATATATACACTTATATTTTTTTTATTTTTTTTTTATCACACTGGCCGATTCCCACCAAGGCAGGGTGGCCCGAAAAAGAAAAACTTTCACCATCATTCACTCCATCACTGTCTTGCCAGAAGGGTGCTTTACACTACAGTTTTTAAACTGCAACATTAACACCCCTCCTTCAGAGTGCAGGCACTGTACTTCCCATCTCCAGGACTCAAGTCCTGCCTGCCGGTTTCCCTGAACCCCTTCATAAATGTTACTTTGCTCACACTCCAACAGCACGTCAAGTATTAAAAACCATTTGTCTCCATTCACTCCTATCAAACATGCTCACGAATGCCTGCTGGAAGTCCAAGCCCCTCGCACACAAAACCTCCTTTACCCCCTCCCTCCAACCTTTCCTAGGCCGACCCCTACCCCGCCTTCCTTCCACTACAGACTGATACACTCTTGAAGTTATTCTGTTTCGCTCCATTCTCTCCACATGTCCGAACCACCTCAACAACCCTTCCTCAGCCCTCTGGACAACAGTTTTGGTAATCCCGCACCTCCTCCTAACTTCCAAACTACGAATTCTCTGCATTATATTCACACCACACATTGCTCTCAGACATGACATCTCCACTGCCTCCAGCCTTCTCCTCGCTGCAACATTCATCACCCATGCTTCACACCCATATAAGAGCGTTGGTAAAACTATACTCTCATACATTCCCCTCTTTGCCTCCAAGGACAAAGTTCTTTGTCTCCAGAGAATCCTAAGTGCACCACTCACCCTTTTCCCCTCATCAATTCTATGATTCACCTCATCTTTCATAGACCCATCCGCTGACACGTCCACTCCCAAATATCTGAATACGTTCACCTCCTCCATACTCTCTCCCTCCTATCTGATATCCAATCTTTCATCACCTAATCTTTTTGTTATCCTCATAACCTTACTCTTTCCTGTATTCAATTTCAATTTTCTTCTTTTGCATACCCTACCAAATTCATCCACCAATCTCTGCAACTTCTCTTCAGAATCTCCCAAGAGCACAGTGTCATCACAGTGTCGTCTCATATATATATATATATATATATATATATATATATATATATATATATATATATATATATATATATATATATATATATATATACATATGTATATACATATATATATATATATATATATATATATATATATATATATATATATATATATATATATATATATATATATATATATATATATATATATATATATATGTCGTGCCGAATAGGCAGAACTTGCCATCTTGGCTTAAATAGCAACGCTCATCTTGCCATATAGGACAAGTGAAAATTTGTGTATGCAATAATTTCGCCAAAATCATTCTAAACCTAACGAAAAAAAATATATTTCACTGAGTTTGTTTAGTATTAAATTACTGTAAACAAATCTAAAATATATTTATTTGGGTTAGGCTAAAATAAATTGCCCTTGTTATAATAAGGTTAGGTAAGCTTTCAAAGATTCTTTTGGTGCAAAATTAAAATTTTTTACATTAACATTAATGAAAAAAATATATCTTTAAACGTATAAGAGAAAATTTCAGAAAGGACTTAATTTTAAATGAGTTCTTGCTAATTGACCAGTTTTACATATTCGGCACGACATATATATATATATATATATATATATATATATATATATATATATATATATATATATATATTATTGTACCTACGAAATGAGTAGTACTGATCAAGAACAACACTGCACTATCCAAGGAGTCGAACATATGCTGCTTTGGCCCGTCTCACTGTGAGCGAAAACGCATGACGCCTTAGGCCACTAGACCACACAATCCTTAACAATGGTGCATCAAGCCAATCTAGATGTTGTACCCACCATTGAAGGACATACGGTGGTGTGAACGCCTCTGAACTAATTTCATTCTATTCCCTGTTTGTGTACTAGCTCAACAAGCTCTCTGAGCACTTGTTTTCCATTGACTCACAATTTCCCTCTCCTTGTGCTCGGTGTAACAGCATCTCTAAGAACGATTTTTAACCGCATTTTTTTTTAACTAATATATTTTTTTGGTGTGACGATGGTTTAGCTTATCTGTTGCATCGTAATTTTCCAAAAGGACAGTCAAGCCCCCATCACTGAGGTGGTTATAGATACCCACACAGTGGATAGTCAAACCTCCATCACTGAGGTGGTTGTAGATACCCACACAGTGGATAGTCAAACCTCCATCACTGAGGTGGTTGTAGATACCCACACAGTGGATAGTCAAACCTCCATCACTGAGGTGGTTCTAGATACCCACACAGTGGATAGTCAAACCTCCATCACTGAGGTGGTTGTAGATACCCACACAGTGGATAGGTGAGACTACACCAATTGGATAACACCAACGCCTTTCTCCCCTCACAAGCATATTTTTCCTTTTTTTTTTTTTAGAATGGCTGAACCTGCGCCCAAATCGGTGGGGTGTATTGGTCTGGCCAGTGCCCGTGGCTGGAGTCCAGGTGATTAACGCACGGGAAGCCTACTCTAGACAAATTCCAACTACTTAGTTATGGAAAATAATAACTAGGACTGAGTATACTACAAACTCCAATCACACAAGAGAGCGGAAAAGTAATGTGAAGGACCTGGGTGTGGTAATGTCCGAAGACCTCACCTTCAAGGACCTCAACAATGCCACTATCACATCTGCTAGGAAACTGATAGGATGGATAATAAGAACATTCAAGACAAGAGATGCTAAGCCAATGATGATCCTATTTAAATCACTTATTCTCTCTAGGCTGGAATACTGCTGTACATTAACATCCCCATTCAAGGCAGGTGAAATTGCAGAACTAGAGAATGTACAGAGAACCTTTACTGCACGTATAAGTTCCATCAAACACCTTAACTACAGGGAGCACCTGGAAGCACTTGACTTGCACTCACTAGAGCGCAGGCAAGAAAGATATACCATGATATACACCTGGAAGATTCTGGAGGGACTTGTCCTTAATTTGCACACAGCAATCACTCCATACGAAAGCAAAAGACTTGGCAGGCGATGCAACATACCCCCCAGTGAAAAGTAGGGGTGTCACCGGTACACTAAGAGAAAACACAGTAAGTGTCCGGGACCCAAGACTGTTCTACAGCCTCCCACCAGCAATAAAGATGGTGCCGAATCAGTCGGGCTGTGGTTCGTACGTCAGATTGCGTGCGGCCAGCAGTAACAGCCTCGTTGATCAGGCCCTGATCCACCGGGAGGCCTGGTAGTGGACCGGGCCGTGGGGGCATTGATCCCCGGAATGCCCTCCAAGTAGACTCCACGTAGGTACACCAACATCGCATGCTTGATGCTTGACGCCCCACGCCCTAATAACCTTAATGAACTGCCTCATACTGCATTGTTGTCATGATGGCGACTGAGCAAGGACCTCCCCGACCCCATTCTGAGACCAATAATGCACCCACCTACCCCCTCTGTCCCTTCAAAGCTCTCCACCTTCTCCCTCCTGCTGAAATACTCAAAATGTGACCAAGATTCCATCAATGCTAGTAACACTCTCTTCCAAAATACTCAAGCTCCACAGATGAATGTCTTTAAATCCAACACTGTCTTTAAACTCATTCTTGACAAACAATCATACAGCACATACACTGCCACAATGACTAGACAGAAACTCATTGACGCTGGCTTCTCCATCATATGGAGTCCTGAACACCGTGCCAAAAGCACAGTAGTTCCCAAACATGTTGACTCCTGACTGCTTATAATACTGACAAAGACAAACTCATAAGAGACATCAGCACCAAGAACAAGGTCGATGTAGACAACATCTATAAACCACCCAGCTCCAGAATCCTGAAAATCCGCTGCTACACTCCCACAGACTCAGCCCTCCTCTTCACCCATGGCATCCTGGCCAAAACCATCCATATTCCTCCTCCTCCCCTCACTTTTTTCCTCAGTTTCCACTCAACTGCCCAATGCATGAAATGCTACAACTTCGGCCACTGGACATTATTGGACTACCTGCAATCTTCCTATAAAATGTGAAGGGTATCTCAGACTCATGCACTATTGGATTCTCTTCTCTCTACCCTCAAACAAAAACCAGTCTCCCTGTCCCATCCCAACCCCCTCTCTGCTCCGTCCCACAAGACAACCCACCCCTTCCTCCCACCAACGCCTGGGCCACCCCACTCTCATGAGCCCCCCACACTTCCTCCAACTCCACCTACCACCACCACAAAACACCACACTAACCCAAAGTACCCCACCACTCTCACCCACTCTGGAATACACAACAATCTGCAAAATAGTAACAGCTGTGCACTTGGCAATAGCCCTGTTTCAAGTCCACCAGTGGGACTACTCAAACACTCTCAACATCATCCTCTCAGCTAACAACCTCCCCTACCTATCGGTCCCTCCCCTCTCTTCCTTCTCTGGGAACAGCCCCTCCTGCATCCCCACCCTAATCTCCACCCCTCCCTCCAGCTCTTATACCTCACCAACCCCCCAAACCCTTCACAATCACCCCACTCTCTGCCGCTCCACCCCCCAACCCCACACCTGCCAACATCGCCCCCTCAACACAAGCTGCCACCCAAACGCCCTCCTCCTCTACCCCTGCACCACTGCACCCAGGCAGCCCTCCTCCACCCCTACACCCACCACATCCAACTCATCCAGAGCCAACGTTATTCCTCATAGATGCAAAACATTTGAAAGGCAATCCAGCGAACATTCACAATCACAGAACAGATCTGCCTCCCTCTCCCCCTCCAGGAAACAACTCCGGGGCTTTACCTTCAAACCTGCCTCCTCAGGATGCATCACCACAATGGGACTCCGCCCTGGCTCCTGCACAATCACCAGCACTGCTGTAATCGACCCATCAAAGAACATTCAAGGTAATCCAACTCAACATGCATTCTTACTTCCCCATCAGACACATGCTGGCATAACTTATTGAAGCAGAGAGACCAGATGCTGTGTTGCTAAACAGCACCTGCCTCAAACCACCTCAACGAGTCCGCCACTATGACCCACAAGATGGAGTTGCCATTCTTGTTAATTTCACTATCAAACACGATTTTCTCCCACTTCCATTCACCCATCACCACTGCCTTGCAGTTAGACTACACACTCACCTTGGCTCAATCATCTTCTTCCTTCTTCATCATCTATGCAAGACCCAACACTGCTCTTAACATCCAAAACGTATCTCTAGTCTTCAACCACACAAACACTCCCTCCTACCTCCTAGCAGACATGAACGTGAGACATCAGGCATTCCACCACTCTACCAACAATCAACTACGAATACAATTACTCAACTTTATAAACCACAAATACCTGCTTCACCTAGGTCCTCAATTCAACACTTTCTATGGGCACCAGCGCCAAGAAAAACCTGATGTTATTATTGCAAACAGAGCCAGCTCCGTTTTCCAACACCACATCGCCCCTGGACCCCTCACTGGATCATGCCACATCCCCATCATCCTACACATCTCAAATCCAATCCTTATAAGAAAGCTGACTGGGAAGTTTTTAAGCAGTACATAGACAACACCAACCTAACTTATGATTGCAACAACAACCCTGTCTCTGACATCGACACACAACTCAACATCATCCAGGAAACAATTACACAAGCAGCCAATATAGCAATATCCAAGAAAACACACACCATGCGCTACTCTTTCAAGCCTTCCATCAGAACAAAGAGACTACTCATATGCTACCACAGTCGTTTCCACCACATCACACACAGATTCAAAAAAGTCAGACTAGATATCACTTACCTCAGAAACAACATAATACACAGTCTAGACCAAGACCACACCACACACTGGGCCAAGCGCATCCAACAAGCCGATAACCAAAGAATAAAGGACCCAAAAGCCTTCTGGACCTTCATTAAGAAAATCCGAGGTAATGCCTCCACCAGCAAATTCAAACACATCACCCACAATAACACACATATCACAGACCCACAGGCAGCATCCAACATCTTCAAACACATCTGGGAAAACATCTTTCACCCCCACCCCCTGCACCCTAATGCTCTCCAATACACAACACATAGACCAATGGAATACGGAACACTCACATGAAACTACACCTGACAGACACATCCTTCTCGACACTCCTCCATGCAGGAACTCGACACATCTTTCACTAACAGTGACATCAAAAGATTCCTCAAACGCCTCCCTCCCAAGGCTCCTGGAGCCTCAGGCTTAAACTACACCATACTAAAACACCTTCCTGTCTCTATTATCACAGCCTTCACAAACCTTCTCAACGCCTCACTAGCGTCGGGATATTTTCCTCCTCTCTTCAAAGCTCCCACTGCTATCCTCATACCAAAACTAAACAAAGATTACTTCGACCCAAAAAAACTGTCGCCCCATTAGCTTACTCGAAATCCTGGGAAAACTCTTTGAAAAACGCGTCAACCTGCTGGAACACTCACCTTGACGAAGTCATATACAGACCTACAAACCCAAACAATCTATTCTACTCTCTACTAACTCCTTCCCCAGATCCCTTATACAAGTAAATCTACCTGCAAATCAACCAAACCATCCTGTGTTAGCAGGGTCCAACAACGTCCTTTTGAATATAAGCGCTCGCCTGTACCATACAAAGTCGCCTATTGGCGCTTCCCTGCCTGCAAGTACTATCTTGCACTCCTTACCACGCTCACAACTCCTCAGCAACTATCTGCCTAACGACTGGGTTAAGCCCTGGTACTGTCTCTTCCACTAATAACCTTCCTCTCACCATCCTAATCTTCCACTATCCCCACTTCTCCCTCATGCCACAAAGGTCTTACCTATTTCTGTTGTATTGTATTGTAGTGAAATTTAATTTAGCCTAATCCAACAATATATGTTTTAGATACGTTTACAATAATTTAATAATGAATATAAACAATGAAATATTTTTTTTATCGTTAGGTTCAGAATGATTTTTGCGAAACTATTACATACACAAATTTTCACTTGCCTTATTCAGCAGGCCAAACTCTCAAGCTTTACTTATTCGGCACGACTAATATATATATAAACATTGCTTTTAAGCAGTACATGTGCCCATAACTCTCATGATGTGCATGGGAAACAGATAATGTTGTGGTCATTGTAAGCAAAACAATGTGAATGTGATATAATGTGCAATCTGTGTGTAGTGTACAGTTTCAGCCCGTGCCTCTTCACACCCCTCCCGGGCTTCTCTCGCATTTTGTGTACACTGACCGCCAGCGCCTTCCTTGCCCCTCACATCGGTTCCCCCACCCAACTACCTGTGCCTCAACCATCCAACTCCACTCAGCTCCCAGCTACTTCTCAACTGTAGAGGGTAGTTTTCCTCTTCCAGCCTTTTACACCCCCCCAGGTCACCACGCTGGCGCTCTCTTACGCCCACGATGTCAGCAATGTCATAAGATGTGCCGGGTTCTCAGAACCATCGCCGTTGAACCCGTTCACGAGGCATCTGCCAGTTGTGCCACAGGGAGTGTACACTCAATTCCTCAAATGGCAACATTCGTGCACACAATGAGTGTCTAGGCTCCTGGAGAGCTCCAAGTGGGAACAACCAACAGCCCCTCTCAGTAGACAGCACTGACAGGTACCGTGATTTCACTTCTACAAAGGACCTAAAATCTGCAATTAAATTAATATCTACTAGGACGCTGACACGCATCCCCAAAGCGGCTTGCTCTCAAGCTGGTAGCAAATTCGCTGACCTCTTGAAGAAAGTCAATGATGCTGAGCTCTTGAAGGAAGTTAACGATACTGCTATTTGGCAATGCCTGTTTGGCTGTCCCGCCAAGAAAGAACAAGTCCCTAGCAACATCTGTTATTAGAGCAATAAATGTATTCTCTAGACATGACAACCCTGTCCGTTTCCCCTCTAAGGCGACAAACACCCGCCGGGCAAATACCAACAACAGGACACCTGACGCCTCGAAAATCAGAGTCCTAACTAGCAAAAAAAAAATAGAAGAGGGTAATACTACCTGAGCAATGAGGCTTATAACCAGTGAGGATACCATCGCTCCTAAGGATGTCATTACAGCACAAGCCCTGAAAACAAACATCCACCCAAGGATCTCAGCACCAACATTGACCTTCCTGACATTGCAGCAGTTGAAGAACATTTAACCCTAAACGATGCTGATGTGTACAAAACTGTTATGTCCTTTCCACAGGGCTTAGCAGGGGATTTCACCGGTTTAAGACCATAACACTTAAAACAAATGCTTAATCCAGCACTTGGTAATGTTTCATAGAGGCTGCTGTTTGAACTTTCCAAACTTTCCAATGTGTGTCTGGCTGGCAGTGTCCCAAAGGCCATTAGATCCCTCTTCCTTGGTGCTTCACTATGTGCTCTCCAGAATAAAGATGGAGGAATCAAGTTCATTGCAGTGGGCAACACCCTTCGGGGCCTAGTCGCCAAGGCTGCAGTAAGAATGGTGAGTCAAGAGGCTGCTGCAATGTTGAAACCAACTCAGCTCGGTTTTGATGTTCAACAAGGCTGTGAAAAAGCTGCCCATGCAGTACGAGTATACATCAACATGTAAGTTGAAGATGCTCCCCAACCTTCAGCATCCCAAAACTCAAGGAATATGAATCCCTCCTAAAGACCATGCTAAAGAGTGTATTGAGTCTTTACCTTGAAGATGGACAGTGGTTGCAAGCCTCACTTCCAGTCAGGCTTGGAGGGCTGGGAGTACGTATATCCTTCAAGATTACCCTACCAGCTTTCCTATCCTCCTCCATAGCATCAAATGAGTTAATAAAACAAATTCTTCCGGACACCCTCATTGACTCGGCAGGAATACAGGACCCCAGCTATGCCAGTGCCATTACCGAATGGGAGACACTCGCTTCTCCAGCACCAAAACCTAGTGCAGCACTGGCCTACAAACAGTCAGGTTGGGATGGCCCCATCGCCGAAAAGGCACTTGCCAACATGCTTAGTGCTGTAACATCAGGAAGGGAGACTGCCCATCTCCAAGTTGTGAGTGCACCTCACTCCGAGGACTTTCCCTAAACAGTTCCCATTTCGGAAATGGGAACACCCCTCGACCCTAAGACCCTTCGTATTGCCTCGCTGCCCCAGTTCACACGGAATGTAAGCGTATTTGCGGCGGTGCACAAGCCAAGCAATATGGTCTACATGGTCTTAACTGTTCCTAAACCAAGGGCTAGCATGCAAAACACAATAGAGTCAAGGAAATCATAAAGAGAAGCTTTTCTACAGCTGGAGGCCCAGCCATGAGAAAGCCCCAATCCATAGCAGCCAACAGTGCTCACTCCCCAACAAACCGCCCCGATGGGATCTATCCTTGGATGAATGGCAAGCTCTTAGCATGGGACTATACCTGTGTGTCGACACTGGCTGACACCTACCTACATCACAGTGTCGGGCGATAGGGAGGAGCTGCTGATCACAGGGAGGAGTACAAGATCGGCAAGTACAGAGACATAAACCAACAGTATCAATTTGAACCTGTGGGATCAGAGATCTTGGAATCATGGGGAAAAAATACCACACGTTCATAAAGAGCTGGGTTCAAGACTCATCGACATCACCAGGGACCCGAGGGCGGCCACTTTCGTGTTCCAACACCACAGCCTGGCCATCCAGAGGGAAAATGCGTGCTGCGTACTGGCTTCGAAGGAGCCGAAGGAGATTCATAATCTTTGATATATTGTACCAATGTACTCGTGTTTGTATCTTTTTTGTCAGTGTATCCTGTCTGTAAATAAAGCTCACATAGAATATAGAAAGTAGGGGGTGGTATACCTGGAGTATACCTGGAAAGGGTTTCGGGGGTCAATGCCCCCGCGGCCCGGTCTGAGACCAGGCCTCGTGGTGGACCAGGGTTTGATCAACCAGACTGTTACTGTTGACCGCATCCAAACTGACGTACGAACCACAGCCCGGTTGGTCAGGTACTGACTATAGGTGCCTGTTCAGTGCCTTCTTGAAGACAGTCAGGGGTCTGTCTTCAAGAAGGGTTCTGTCAATGCGGTAGATACGTTATTGTGGTCTTTGAAAGTGAGATCATCTGACATTATCACTCCTTCACGTTACTTTTTCGCTCTATTATATGGCTAGAATTTGCTGTATACCCTGATTCAGTTTTAATTTCCTTGAGTTTTCCATATCTGAGTAGTACAAGAATGGTATACAATACCGACAAGATGAAATTGAGACACATGTGCAACATCTGGGTATCTTCATTGTGGACGTTTCGCCATCCAGTGGCTTTATCAATACAAATTCCAGGACATAACTTGAAGACAGAAGAACTATGTACAGAAGATGAGGTAATCAGACCCTCAACCTAGCAGTAGGTGCGAAGAGCACCATAGTCGTAGAGATTCTGATAAAGCCACTGGAGATATTGATAAAGCCACTGGATGGCGAAACGTCTACAATAAAGATACCCAGATGTTGTACATGTGTCTCAATTTCATCATATCTGAGTAGTTGAAATTTCTCTTCATTATACTTCATATTGTTCTGAGTGGCCCATTTGAAGATTTTGTTGATGTCTGCTTGGAGTCTTGCGGTGTCTTCGATGGAGGACACTGTCATGGCAATTCGGGTGTCATCCGCAAAGGAAGACACGGAGCTATGCCTTACATCTCTGTCTATGCCAGATATGAGGAAGAGGAATAGGATGGGATCGAGAACTGTGCCTTGTGGAACAGAGCTTTTCACTGTAGTTGCCTCGGGATTTACTCTTTTTACTAGTACTCTTTGTGTTCTATTTGTCAGGAAGTTATAGATCCATCTACCAACTTTCCCAGTAGCTGGGACAGGCAGGAGTGACCAGCCCTAAACCCGTGTTGCCTTGGGTTGTGTAACTGATGGGTATCTAGGTGGTTGGCGATCTTGCTTCTTAGATCCCTGTCAGAATTTTTTTTATGGGACGTTAGTACTATCGATCTGCAGTTCTTTGCAAGTGCTTTACTGCCACCTTTGTCTGTTGTGTTTTAGTGAGTGTGGGACGACCCCTGTGTCCATGCTCCTTCTCCATAGAATGCTTAAGGCACGCGACAGGGACTTCTTGCAGTTCTTGATGAACATGGAGTTTCATGAGTCTTGGCCTGGGGAAGAGTGTATAAGCATGTCATTTATTGCCTTTTCAGTGTCTTGTGGTGTTAGGATAATGTCAGATTTTTGAGATGACCATATTTTGGGTCTCGTTCACAAATAATTCATTTGGATTGTCGACATTTAGTCTAGGTAACAGCTCACTGATCACTGAGTCGTACTGGGACTTAAGTATTACTCATTTCTTGGCTCTCATCTGTGTATGTCCCATCTCGCCTAAGCAGAGGCCCAGTACTGGTTGTCGCTTTTCCCTTAGATTTGGCATAAGAGAAGAAGTATTTTTTTTTTCCAAATTCCTTTACGTTTCTTAGTTCTTCCAGCGATTCTTGTCTCCTGAAACATTCCATCAGCTTAAGTTTGATATTTGCTATTTCATTGGCCAGTGCCTCCCTTCATATTTCAGATATACTGGCCCCTCTCAGCAGCTCTGCGATTCTTCGTCCTCTTCTAATGGAAGAGTTTATTTTATATAGGCGCTGATTCGGCTCCGAGTTGTTTAGGATATCTTCCCAGCTTGTTTCATTTACGGCATCGTTGACTTGTTCCCATTGTATGTTTTTGTTACTGAAGTTGAATTTTGTGAAGACACCCTCATGACTGATTACATTTTGCTGGTCAGGAGCCCTGTACATACATGTCTGTACCTCTATTATGCTGTGATCAGAGTCGATTGTCTTTGATACGGAAATTTATTACTGGGAGTAATCAATTTCCAGACACCCTCGTTGGGTTAACATAGATTGTAAATCATTACTCTTATTCACTTCCATCAAGTGTTGAGCACCCGCTTCAAAACTGGTGGCATTATCTGAAATCATCAATCTCGGATAGGATCTCCTAGCTGCAAACTTCCGAAACAGCTGTACGAACTGCTCTGCAGACAAGTCCTGAGCCACTTCTAAATGAACTACCCCTACGGTAGACATTTTCTCCGGTAGTCTATCCACGACTACGGCATTAACCCGGGTTCTTTCCCTGCCCAAACCGTGTCGTATAACTGGGCCCTCTTATCTGAGATAATTTTAGTATGGTAGGATCCCCCATTTGTACCTTCATCCCATTAAGGCAACTTCATTTGCTCCTCCTTTCCTCTTCAATACTTCGGAGAAACTGGTCGATCTCTTTCTGACAGACTTAGGGAGCACAAAAATAGTGTTAGGCTTGCCGACACTAACAATGCTCTTTTCTGTCACGTCAGAGATCATAGCCATCCTATTGACTGGTCTTCTGCTAAAACTGTCTTCCCTACTTCGAACTCGAACAGTCGCCGTCTAGTTGAATCCTCTCTAATACACAACTTTCCTTGTATGAATCTTAGCCCTGGCTTCGTCTCTGTAGATGCCTTCCTCTCCCACTACATTGTAAAATGCTCCAAACTTCAGAACACCCGTGACTTAACCTGACTCCTCATTTTTTCTTTTTCTTTTTCTTCTTCTCCCTCTTCCCCTTTCCTCTTTCCTTTTTCTTCTCTGGGTTGTCTTTCTTCTGTCTCGTGTTTCTCTTCCTTCTTCATTTATTTCACCACTTCCCCTTTCACGCACCTCTGTGCGCTTGCTCTCCCTCTGTGGGCACCTAGCTCCCTTGCAGTGCTCCCCTTCCTTTGTATTTGACTGGCTCGTCCTCCTTATTCCCCACTTCTACCACTACCACTACTACTACCTCTTCTACTACTACTACTACTACTGCTGATGAAATTAAGACACATGTGCGGCGTCTGGGTGTCTTTGTTGTGGACGTTTCACCATCCAGTGGCTGGCTGGATGGCGAAACGTCTACGATAGAGATGCCCGGGTGTTGCGCATGTGTCTTAATTTCATCTTGTCGGTATTATATACCATTCTTGTACTACTACTACTACTACCACCCACCTCTTCCTGCCTATATATAGCCGTCCTGCTCCACTTCTGGTTAGTGTGACTTTGTAAATGGTCCAAGTCGGACCGAAACGTCGTCGTAAGCTTCTCTCTTTTATGTGCGGGTTATTTGTGTATCGTTCCAGTCACGGTATTGTGCCTTTTCTTTGTTATTCATTTGATGAAGGTGCGTTGTGATCCCCGATCACAGCCATTTTGAGGACACTGGATTCGTGAGAGTGATGGCTGAAGCTGCTCCACAATAAAATAAAAGAGCGAAATTGTTATTCTTCATTGATATTCAATGATACGTACGATTCTGTTTTCAACAGTATAAAAGGATTGATGAAGTGAAGCAAGACAATAAAATATCCTTCACAACTGATGTGTGGTCAGATACCTTAGCAAATGTCTCTGCTGAGTGTTACAGCACATACCATAAGTAAGGAATTTGAAAGATTGAGAGAACATATTTCTACGATGTTTGATAACATGTTGGCAAAGTGGGACCTATCTAGTAAAAATGTACACTGTGTCCTACGTGATGCTGGAGAAAATATGATAAAAATCCTATTTCGATCAGGTGTAAATAATATTGACTGTACTGTGCACAAAATACAGCTATTTGTTAAAACTGGAATAACATCACATGATGATTTAGACAAGATGATTCAGAAATGTCGTAGCATTGCTACTCACTTTCATGACGAAAATAGGGCCAAAGAAGAACTAAAAAAGATTCAGGACAGGCTTCAAGTACCCAAGCTTAGTGTCATACACCTATAAGATGGAACAGCACATTACACATGCTGAAAACAACACTGGACATAAAGGAGCCACTATGTCTGTATGTTGCTACAAACTCAAAAATAAAACAGTTCAGTAGCGCTGAATGGTTAATAATGTCCAAATACGTGGAATCTCTAGAACCTCATGAAGACTTCACCAAAAGAATGAGTGACCCAACATCAACAGTAGCTGAAGTAATACCTCTTGTAGTATCCTTAAAATACACTCTTCAACAAAACAGTGAACACACACAAGTTTCTCATTCTGAAGAAATTCACACCTCAGCTTTAAGTTCAGAAATTGAACCAAACACTGAATCAGTGGCTGAGTCACAAGAAGATAAAGTGGCAACACAGTCATCGTGAGGCAAATAATGCGAGCTGAAGTTGAAAAAAGATTTGTACAGAATTGCATCATCTCTTGTCCCAAGATACAGGAGTAAATTCAGTTGCCCGACTGTGTGAAGAGATAAACGAAGAGAACCGCAAATAATCAAAGGACGATGAAGAACCAGTAAAGAAACGACGAAGAGAAGACTCAGCGCATAAAACTATAGTCGTTGCAACATTAGATGCAGCAATAACGTACATTCATGCTTCGAACAGTGATGATGAGGGGACCTCTGCAGACTTTGCAGAGGGGATATCTAAATTTTCACTTCCGATACATTTCTATTGTATATGTGTGCATAAATGTCTGAGTAATTAAATAAGCGTGTGCACTTGTGTAACTGTCAGTATCTTGCTTATATAAAAGATAATAACTGCAACAGATTAGAAAACTGGTAACTTTTTGCTTCAGATTTCTTGGTGTCAACAGAGACGCACGCGGACACACAGACGCACATGGACACACAGAGACGCACACGGACACACAGACGCACATGGACACACACAGACGCACACGGAACTGATGGGTATGTCTTATGAGGAGAGGATAAAGGAACTCAACCTGATAACACTAGAGGATAGGAGGGATAGAGGGGACATGATAACAACGTATAAAATACTGAGAGGCATTGACAAGGTGGACAGGGATCGAATGTTTCAGAGATGGGATACAGAAACAAGGGGACATAATTGGAAGCTGAAAACCCAGATGAGTCATAGGGTTTTTAGGAAGTATTTCTTTAGTCTTAGAGCTGTCAGGAATTGGAATAATCTGGAGAGTGAAGTAGTGGAAGCAAGTTCCATAAACAGCTTTAAGAAGAGGTATGACAAAGATCATGGAGCAGGGAGTGGATTAGTATCGACCAGTGAAGAGGCGGGGCCAGGAGCTATGACTCGACCCCTGCAACCACATATAGATGAGTACATATAGGTGAGTACGGATACACAGACGCACATGGGCACAGAAATATACACAATAATGCGTTTACACATACGCTTATACAACTACATAAAGACGCTTATACAACTACATAAATACTCTTATACAACTACATAAATACTCTTATACAACTACATAAATACTCTTATACAACTACATAAATACTCTTATACAACTACATAAATACGCTTATACAACTACATAAATACGCTTATACAACTACATAAATACGCTTATACAACTACATAAATACGCTTATACAACTACATAAATACGCTTATACAACTATATAAATACTCTTATACAACTACATAAATACTCTTATTCAACTACATAAATACTCTTATACAACTACATAAATACTCTTATACAACTACATAAATACTCTTATTCAACTACATAAATACTCTTATACAACTACATAAATACGCTTATACAACTACATAAATACTCTTATACAACTACATAAATACGCTTATACAACTACATAAATACGCTTATACAACTACATAAATACGCTTATACAACTACATAAGTACGCTTATACAACTATATAAATACTCTTATACAACTACATAAATACTCTTATACAACTACATAAATACTCTTATACAACTACATAAATACTCTTATACAACTACATAAATACTCTTATTCAACTACATAAATACTCTTATACAACTACATAAATACGCTTATACAACTACATAAATACTCTTATTCAACTACATAAATACGCTTATACAACTACATAAGTACGCTTATACAACTACATAAATACGCTTATACAACTACATAAACACTCTTATACAACTACATAAATACGCTTATACAACTACATAAATACGCTTATACAACTACATAAACACTCTTATACAACTACGTTCATACTCTTATACAACTACATAAGTACGCTTATACAACTACATAAATACGCTTATACAACTACATAAACACTCTTATACAACTACGTTCATACTCTTATACAACTACATAAATACTCTTATACAACTACATAAATACTCTTATACAACTACATAAATACTCTTATACAACTACATAAATACTCTTATACAACTACATAAATACTCTTATACAACGACATAAATAAGCTTATACAACTACATAAATACTCTTATACAACTACATAAATACTCTTATACAACGACATAAATAAGCTTATACAACTACATAAATACTCTTATACAACTACATAAATACTCTTATACAACTACATAAATACTCTTTTGCAACTACATAAATACTCTTATACAACTACATAAATAAGCTTATACAACTACATAAATAAGCTTATACAACTACATAAATACTCTTATACAACGACATAAATAAGCTTATACAACTACATAAATACTCTTATACAACTACATAAATACTCTTATACAACGACATAAATAAGCTTATACAACTACATAAATACTCTTTTGCAACTACATAAATACTCTTATACAACTACATAAATAAGCTTATACAACTACATAAATAAGCTTATACAACTACATAAATAAGCTTATACAACTACATAAATACTCTTATACAACTACATAAATACTCTTATACAACTACATAAATACTCTTATACAACTACATAAATAGAAGACTGAGATGTATAAATGTAAATAATGATGAAGGAATTTTAAAATAATGTAACAATACAATTTATAAGAGACATTAAATAATCTACTTAGTTATTCACCTTCGTTCTTTATCATTTATTATCAAAATTATTCTTGGTAAAAATTTAATAACCAATATTATTAGAGAAATCTTTTTTATTATCTTATTAACATTTTAAATAAATGGAATAATTATTTAAACAGATATTTAAAAAAACATCTTAATAATGATTTAAGAAAAATTGCATTTTTTTATTATAATTATTGTTATACTTTACTATAGTTGTTGAACTCTACCTCCTGGACTCTACTTCCTGGACTCTACCTACTGGACTCTACCTCCTGGACTCTTCCTCCTGGACTCTTCCTCCTGGACTCTACCTCCTGGACTCTTCCTCCTGGACTCTACCTCCTGGACTCTTCCTCCTGGACTCTTCCTCCTGGACTCTACCTCCTGGACTCTACTTCCTGGACTCTTCCTCCTGGACTCTTCCTCCTGGACTCTTCCTCCTGGACTCTACCTCCTGGACTCTTCCTCCTGGACTCTACCTCCTGGACTCTTCCTCCTGGACTCTACTTCCTGGACTCTACCTACTGGACTCTACCTACTGGACTCTACCTCCTGGACTCTTCCTCCTGGACTCTACTTCCTGGACTCTACCTCCTGGACTCTACTTCCTGGGCTCTTCCTCCTGGACCCTACCTCCTGCACTCTACTTCCTGGACTCTGCCTACTGGACTCTACTTCCTGAACTCTACCTACTGGACTCCACTTCCTGGACTCTTCCTCCTGGCCTCTATCTCCTGGACTCTACTTCCTGGGCTCTTCCTGCTGGACCCTACCTCCTGCACTCTACTTCCTAGACTCTAACTCCTGGACTTTTCCTCTTGGATTTTTCCTCCTAGGCTCTACTTCCTGGACTCTACCTCCTGGAATCATCCTCCCAGACTTTTCCTCCTGGACACTACTTTCTGGACTCTACCTCCTGGACTCTTCCTCCCGGGCTTTTCCTATTAGACTCTACTTCCTGGACTCTACCTCCTGGGCTCTTCCTCCCGAACTTTTCCTCCTGGACTCTACTTCCTGGACTCTACCTCCTAGACTCTTCCTCCCAAACTTTTTCTCCTGGTCTCCACTTCCTCCTGCAGTCTTCCTTCTGCAGTCTTCCTCCTGCAGTCTTCCTCCTGGAGTCTTCCTCCTGCAGTCTTCCTCCTGCAGTATTCCTCCTGGAGTCTTCCTCCTACAGTCTTCCTCCTGGAGTCTTCCTCCTGCAGTCTTCCTCCTGGAGTCTTCCTCCTACAGTCTTCCTCCTGGAGTCTTCCTCCTGCAGTCTTCCTTCTGGAGTCTTCCACTTGCAGTCTTCCTCCTACAGTCTTCCTCCTGCAGTCTTCCTCATGGAGTCTTCCTCCTGCAGTCTTCCTCCTGCAGTCTTCCTCCTGCAGTCTTCCTCCTACAGTCTTCCTACTGCAGTCTACCTCCCGCAGTCTTCCTCCTGAAATCTTCCTCCTACAGTCTTCCTCCTGGAGTCTTCCTCCTGGAGTCTTCCTCTTGGTGTCTTCCTTCTGGAGTCTTCCTCCTGCAGACTTCCTCCTGGAGTCTTCCTCCTGCAGTCTTCCTCCTACAGTCTTCCTCCTGCAGTCTTCCTCCTACAGTCTTTCTCCTGGTGTCTTCCTCCTGCAGTCTTCCTCCTGGAGTCTTCCTCCTGCAGTCTTCCTCCTGGAGTCTTCCTCCTGCAGTCTTCCTCCTGGAGTCTTCCTCCTGCAGTCTTCCTACTACAGTCTTCCTCCTGCAGTCTTCCTCCTGGAGTCTTCCTCCTGCAGTCTTCCTCCTGGAGTCTTCCTCCTGCAGTCTTCCTCCCGCAGTCTTCCTCCTGGAGTCTTCCTCCTGCAGTCTTCCTCCTGGAGTCTTCCTCCTGCAGTCTTCCTCCTGGAGTCTTCCTCCTGCAGTCTTCCTCCTGCAGTCTTCCTCCTACATTCTTCCTCCTGCAGTCTTCCTCCTGGAGTCTTCCTCCTGGAATCTTCCTCCTGGAGTCTTCCTCCTGGAGTCTTCCTCCTGCAGTCTTCCTCCTGCAGTCTTCCTCCTGCAGTCTTCCTCCTGGAGTCTTCCTCCTGCAGTCTTCCTCCTGGAGTCTTCCTCCTGCAGTCTTCCTCCTGGAGTCTTCCTCCTGCAGTCTTCCTGCTTCAGTCTTCCTCCTGCAGTCTTCCTCCTGGAGTCTTCCTCCTGCAGTCTTCCTCCTGGAGTCTTCCTCCTGCAGTCTTCCTCCTGCAGTCTTCCTTCTGGAGACTTCCTCCTGCAGTCTTCCTCCTACAGTCTTCCTCCTGCGGTCTTCCTCATGGAGTCTTCCTCCTGCAGTCTTCCTCCTGCAGTCTTCCTCCTGGAATCTTCCTCCTGCAGTCTTCCTCCTACAGTCATCCTCCTGCAGTCTTCCTCCTGCAGTCTTCCTCCTGAAGTCTTCCTCCAACAGTCTTCCTCCTGGAGTCTTCCTCCTGCAGTCTTCCTCCTGGAGTCTTCCTCCTGGAGTCTTCCTCCTGGAGACTTCCTCCTGCAGTCTTCCTCCTGGAGTCTTCCTCCTGCAGTCTTCCTCCTACAGTCTTCCTCCTGGAGTCTTCTCCTACAGTCTTCCTCCTGGAGTCTTCCTCCTGGAGTCTTCCTCCTGCAGTCTTCCTCCTTCAGTCTTCCTCCTGCAGTCTTTCTCCTACAGTCTTCCTCCTGCAGTCTTCCTACTGCAATCTTCCTCCTGCAGTCTTCCTCCTGGAGTCTTCCTCCTGGAATCTTCCTCCTACAGTCTTCCTCCTGCAGTCTTCCTCCTAGAGTCTTCCTCCTGCAGTCTTCCTCCTTCAGTCTTCCTCCTGGAGTCTTCCTCCTGCAGTCTTCCTCCTGCAGTCTTCCTCCTGGAGTCTTCATCCTGGAGTCTTCCACCTGGAGTCTTCCTCCTGCAGTCTTCCTCCTGCAGTCTTCCTCCTACAGTCTTCCTCCTGCAGTCTTCCTCCTGCAGTCTTCCTCCTGCAGTCTTCCTCCTGCAGTCTTCCTCCTGGAGTCTTCCTTCTGGAGTCTTCCTCCTGCAGTCTCCCTACTGGAGTCTTCCTCCTGCAGTCTTCCTCCTGCAGTCTTCCTCCTGGAGTCTTCCTCCTGCAGTCTTCCTCCTGCAGTCTTCCTCCTGCAGTCTTTCTCCTGGTGTCTTCCTCCTGCAGTCTTCCACCTGGAGTCTTCCTCCTGCAGTCTTCCTCCTGCAGTCTTCCTCCTGGAGTCTTCCTCCTGGAGTCTTCCTCCTGCAGTCTTCCTCCTGGAGTCTTCCTCCTGGAGTCTTCCTCCTGCAGTCTTCCTCCTGGAGTCTTCCTCCTGGAGTATTCCTCCTGCAGTCTTCCTCCTGGAGTCTTCCTCCTGGAGTCTTCCTCCTGCAGTCTTCCTCCTCCAGTCTTCCTCCTCCAGTCTTCCTCCTGAAGTCTTCCTTCTGCAGTCTTCCTCCTGGAGTCTTCCTCCTGGCGTCTTTCTCCTGCAATCTTCCTCCTGCAGTCTTCCTGCTGCAGTCTACCTGCTGCAGTCTTCCTCCTGCAGTCTTCCTCCTGCAGTCTTCCTCCTGCAGTCTTCCTCCTGCAGTCTTCCTCCTGCAGTCTTCCTCCTTGAGTCTTCCTCCTGGAGTCTTCCTCCTGCAGTCTTCCTCCTGCAGTCCTCCTCCTGCAGTCTTCCTGCTGCAGTCTTCCTCCTGCAGTCTTCCTCCTGCAGTCTTCCTCCTGCAGTCTTCCTCCTGAAGTCTTCCTCCTGCAGTCTTCCTCCTGCAGTCTTCCTCCTGGAGTCTTCCTCCTGGATTCTTCCTCCTGCAGTCTTCCTCCTGCAGTCTTCCTCCTGCAGACTTCCTCCTGCAGTCTTCCTCCTGGAGTCTTCCTCCTGCAGTCTTCCTCCTGGAGTCTTCTTCCTGCAGTCTTCCTCCTGCAGTCTTCCTCCTGCAGTCTTCCTCCTGCAGTCTTCCTCCTGCAGTCTTCCTCCTGGAGTCTTCCTCCTGGAGTCTTCCTCCTGCAGTCTTCCTCCTGGAGTCTTCCTCCTGGACTCTTCCTCCTGCAGTCTTCCTCCTGGAGTCTTCCTCCTGCAGTCTTCCTCCTGCAGTCTTCCTCCTGCAGTCTTCCTCCTGCAGTCTTCCTCCTGCAGTCTTCCTCCTGCAGTCTTCCTCCTGCAGTCTTCCTCCTGGAGTCTTCCTCCTGGAGTCTTCCTCCTGCAGTCTTCCTCCTGGAGTCTTCCTCCTGCAGTCTTCCTCCTGCAGTCTTCCTCCTGCAGTCTTCCTCCTGCAGTCTTCCTCCTGGAGTCTTCCTCCTGCAGTCCTCCTCCTGGAGTCTTTCTCCTGGAGTATTCCTCCTGCAGTCTTCCTCCTGCAGTCTTCCTCCTGCAGTCTTCCTCCTGGAGTCTTCCTCCTGCAGTCTTCCTCCTGCAGTCTTCCTCCTGCAGTCTTCGTCCTGCAGTCTTCCTCCTGCAGTCTTCCTCCTGCAGTCTTCCTCCTGCAGTCTTCCTCCTGGAGTTTTCCTCCTGGAGTCTTCCTCCTGCAGTCTTCCTCCTGCAGTCTTCCTCCTGCAGTCTTCCTCCTGCAGTCTTCCTCCTGCAGTCTTCCTCCTGCAGTCTTCCTCCTGCAGTCTTCCTCCTGCAGTCTTCCTCCTGCAGTCTTCCTCCTGCAGTCTTCCTCCTGCAGTCTTCCTCCTGCAGTCTTCCTCCTGCAGTCTTCCTCCAGCAGTCTTCCTCCTGGAGTCTTCCTCCTGGAATGTTTGCATCAACGTAATTTATTAAGAGTTGAATAAATTAAAAGAAAAAAAAAAAGCGAATTGTTACAAAAGACGTTACTTTTGTTCCTAGAGTTGCGAACGTAGAGTAGAGCAACATATAGAGTAGAGCAACATACAGAGTAGAGCAACATATAGAAGAATAAAAGAGCAGTATTGCAAACATTACCAATGAAGCCAATTTTTCCGGGATGCAAGATGAGTTGCTGAAATATTTTCTATCAATTGCACAAGACTACCATGATGGTCGAGACTACCATGATGGTCGAGACTACCATGATGGTTGAGACTATCATGATGGTCGAGACTACCATGATGGTCGAGACTACCATGATGGTCGAGACTACCATGATGGTCGAGACTACCATGATGGTCGAGACTACCATGATGGTCGAGACTACCATGATGGTCGAGACTACCATGATGGTCGAGACTACCATGATGGTCGAGACTACCATGATGGTCGAGACTACCATGATGGTCGAGACTACCATGATGGTCGAGACTACCATGATGGTCGAGACTACCATGATGGTCGAGACTACCATGATGGTCGAGACTACCATGATGGTCGAGACTACCATGATGGTCGAGACTACCATGATGGTCGAGACTACCATGATGGTTGAGACTATCATGATGGTCGAGACTACCATGATGGTCGAGACTACCATGATGGTCGAGACTACCATGATGGTCGAGACTACCATGATGGTCGAGACTACCATGATGGTCGAGACTACCATGATGGTCGAGACTACCATGATGGTCGAGACTACCATGATCGTCGAAACTACCATGATGGTCTAGACTACCATGATGGTCGAGACTACCATGATGGTCGAGACTACCATGATGGTCGAGACTACCATGATGGTCGAGACTACCATGATGGTCGAGACTACCATGATGGTCGAGGCTACCATGATGGTCGAAACTACCATGATGGTCGAGACTACCATGATGGTCGAGACTACCATGATGGTCGAGACTACCATGATGGTCGACACTACCATGATGGTCGAGACTACCATGATGGTCGAGACTACCATGATGGTCGAGACTACCATGATGGTCGAGACTACCATGATCGTCGAAACTACCATGATGGTCGAGACTACCATGATGGTCGAGACTACCATGATGCTCGAGACTACCATAATGCTCGAGACTACCATGATGGTCGAAACTACAATGATGGTCGAGACTACCATGATGGTCGAGACTTCCATGAAGTTCGAGACTACCATGATGGTCGAAACTACCATGATGGTCGAGACTACCATGATGGTCTAGACTACCATGATGGTCGAGACTACCATGATGGTCGAGACTACCATGATGGTCGAGACTACCATGATGGTCGAGACTACCATGATGGTCGAGACTACCATGATGGTCGAGACTACCATGATGGTCGAGACTACCATGATGGTCGAGACTACCATGATGGTCGAAACTACCATGATGGTCGAGACTACCATGATGGTCGAAACTTCCATGATGGTCGAGACTACCATGATGGTCGAAACTACCATGATGGTCGAGACTACCATGATGGTCGAGACTACCATGATGGTCGAGACTACCATGATGGTCGAGACTACCATGATGGTCGAGACTACCATGATGGTCGAGACTACCATGATGGTCGAGACTACCATGATCGTCGAAACTACCATGATGGTCTAGACTACCATGATGGTCGAGACTACCATGATGGTCGAGACTACCATGATGGTCGAGACTACCATGATGGTCGAGACTACCATGATGGTCGAGACTACCATGATGGTCGAGGCTACCATGATGGTCGAAACTACCATGATGGTCGAGACTACCATGATGGTCGAGACTACCATGATGGTCGAGACTACCATGATGGTCGACACTACCATGATGGTCGAGACTACCATGATGGTCGAGACTACCATGATGGTCGAGACTACCATGATGGTCGAGACTACCATGATCGTCGAAACTACCATGATGGTCGAGACTACCATGATGGTCGAGACTACCATGATGCTCGAGACTACCATAATGCTCGAGACTACCATGATGCTCGAGGCTACCATGATGGTCGAAACTACAATGATGGTCGAGACTACCATGATGGTCGAGACTTCCATGAAGTTCGAGACTACCATGATGGTCGAAACTACCATGATGGTCGAGACTACCATGATGGTCTAGACTACCATGATGGTCGAGACTACCATGATGGTCGAGACTACCATGATGGTCGAGACTACCATGATGGTCGAGACTACCATGATGGTCGAGACTACCATGATGGTCGAGACTACCATGATGGTCGAGACTACCATGATGGTCGAGACTACCATGATGGTCGAAACTACCATGATGGTCGAGACTACCATGATGGTCGAAACTTCCATGATGGTCGAGACTACCATGATGGTCGAAACTACCATGATGGTCGAGACTACCATGATGGTCGAGACTACCATGATGGTCGAGACTACCATGATGGTCGAGACTACCATGATGGTCGAGACTACCATGATGGTCGAGACTACCATGATGGTCGAGACTACCATGATGGTCGAGACTACTATGATGGTCGAGACTACCATGATGGTCGAAACTACCATGATGGTCGAGACTACCATGATGTTCGAGACTACCATGATGGTCGAGACTACCATGATGGTCGAAACTACGATGATGGTCGAGACTACCATGGTCGAGACTTCCATGATGGTCGAGACTACCATGATGGTCGAGACTACCATGAAGGTCGAGACTACCATGATGGTCGAAACTACCATGATGGTCGAGACTACCATGATGGTCGAGACTACCATGATGCTCGAGACTACCATGCTGCTCGAGACTACCATGATGGTCGAAACTACCATGATGGTCGAGACTACCATGATGGTCGAGACTACCATGATGGTCGAGACTACCATGATGGTCGAAACTACCATGATGGTCGAGACTACCATGATGGTCGAGACTACCATGATGGTCGAGACTACCATGATGGTCGAGACTACCATGATGGTCGAGACTACCATGGTCGAGACTACCATGATGGTCGAGACTACCATGATGGTCGAAACTACCATGATGGTCGAGACTACCATGATGGTCGAGACTACCATGATGGTCGAGACTACCATGATGGTCGAAACTACCATGATGGTCGAGACTACCATGGTCGAGACTATCATGATGGTCGAGACTACCATGATGGTCGAGACTACCATGATGGTCGAGACTACCATGATGGTCGAGACTACCATGATGGTCGAAACTACCATGATGGTCGAGACTACCATGGTCGAGACTACCATGATGGTCGAGACTACCATGATGGTCGAGACTACCATGATGGTCGAGACTACCATGATGGTCGAGACTACCATGATGGTCGAGACTACCATGATGGTCGAGACTACCATGATGGTCGAGAATACCATGATGGTCGAGACTACCATGATGGTCGAGACTACCATGATGGTCGAAACTACCATGATGGTCGAGACTACCATGATGGTCGAAACTACCATGATGGTCGAGACTACCATGATGGTCGAGATTACCATGATGGTCGAGACTACCATGATGGTCGAAACTACCATGATGGTCGAGACTACCATGGTCGAGACTACCATGATGGTCGAGACTACCATGATGGTCGAGACTACCATGATGGTCGAGACTACCATGATGGTCGAGACTACCATGATGGTCGAGACTACCATGATGGTCGAGACTACCATGATGGTCGAGAATACCATGATGGTCGAGACTACCATGATGGTCGAGACTACCATGATGGTCGAAACTACCATGATGGTCGAGACTACCATGATGGTCGAAACTACCATGATGGTCGAGACTACCATGATGGTCGAGATTACCATGATGGTCGAGACTACCATGATGGTCGAAACTACCATGATGGTCGAGACTACCATGATGGTCGAGACTACCATGATGGTCGAGACTACCATGATGGTCGAGACTACCATGATGGTCGAAACTACCATGATGGTCGAGACTACCATGATGGTCGAGACTACCATAATGGTCGAGACTACCATAATGGTCGAGACTACCATGATGGTCGTGACTACCATGATGGTCGAGACTACCATGATGGTCGAGACTACCATGATGGTCGAGCCTACCATGATGGTCGAGACTACCATGATGGTCGAGACTACCATAATGATCGAGACTACCATGATGGTCCTGACTACCATGAAGGTCGAGACTACCATGATGGTCGAGACTACCATGATGGTCGAGACTACCATGATGGTCGCTTTATATTGTCACTTGTTTTAATAATGTACATGGGGATGATTATGTGTGAGAGAGTGATATGAATCCTGATGAATGTTAAGTGAGACTTGTAGGAACTTTGAGACAACATAATTGTTTTGGGAACCAAGAATGTCATTGTGGGAGAGACTGTTGTGGGAGATGTTGTGGGAAAGTATAGCATTATATAATAACAATACATCGACATACAAGAATGGTACTGTAACACTGAAGACCAGTAAATTCACAAGCAAGAAGAGGACAGTAACAAATAACAACAGTAAAACACGAGGACAAAGAAGAAACACACATGAACAATACAGTAACACAAAAACCGTACTGTAAAACACAAAAACCGTACTGTAACATGCAAAAACCGTACTGTAACATACAAAAACCGTACTGTAAAACACAAAAACCGTACTGTAACATACAAAAACCGTACTGTAACATGCAAAAACCGTACTGTAAAACACAAAAACCGTACTGTAACATGCAAAAACCGTACTGTAAAACACAAAAACCGTACTGTAACATGCAAAAACCGTACTGTAAAACACAAAAACCGTACTGTAACATACAAAAACAGTACTGTAAAACACAAAAACCGTACTGTAAAACACAAAAACCGTACTGTAACATACAAAAACCGTACTGTAAAACACAAAAACCGTACTGTAAAACACAAAAACCGTACTGTAACATACAAAAACCGTACTGTAAAACACAAAAACCGTACTGTAACATGCAAAAACCGTACTGTAAAACACAAAAACCGTACTGTAAAACACAAAAACCGTACTGTAAAACACAAAAACCGTACTGTAACATACAAAAACCGTACTGTAAAACACAAAAACCGTACTGTAAAACACAAAAACCGTACTGTAACATACAAAAACCGTACTGTAAAACACAAAAACCGTATTGTAACATGCAAAAACCGTACTGTAAAACACAAAAACCGTACTGTAAAACACAAAAACCGTACTGTAAAACACAAAAACCGTACTGTAAAACACAAAAACCGTACTGTAAAACACAAAAACCGTACTGTAAAACACAAAAACCGTACTGTAACATACAAAAACCGTACTGTAAAACACAAAAACCGTACTGTAACATGCAAAAACCGTACTGTAAAACACAAAAACCGTACTGTAAAACACAAAAACCGTACTGTAAAACACAAAAACCGTACTGTAACATACAAAAACCGTACTGTAAAACACAAAAACCGTACTGTAACATACAAAAACCGTACTGTAAAACACAAAAACCGTACTGTAACATACAAAAACCGTACTGTAACATACAAAAACCGTACTGTAACATACAAAAACCGTACTGTAAAACACAAAAACCGTACTGTAAAACACAAAAACCGTACTGTAACATGCAAAAACCGTACTGTAACATACAAAAACCGTACTGTAAAACACAAAAACCGTACTGTAACATACAAAAACCGTACTGTAACATACAAAAACCGTACTGTAAAACACAAAAACCGTACTGTAACATACAAAAACCGTACTGTAAAACACAAAAACCGTACTGTAACATGCAAAAACCGTACTGTAAAACACAAAAACCGTACTGTAACATGCAAAAACCGTACTGTAAAACACAAAAACCGTACTGTAACATACAAAAACCGTACTGTAAAACACAAAAACCGTACTGTAACATACAAAAACCGTACTGTAAAACACAAAAACCGTACTGTAACATGCAAAAACCGTACTGTAACATACAAAAACCGTACTGTAAAACACAAAAACCGTACTGTAACATACAAAAACCGTACTGTAAAACACAAAAACCGTACTGTAACATGCAAAAACCGTACTGTAACATACAAAAACCTTACTGTAACATACAAAAACCGTACTGTAAAACACAAAAACCGTACTGTAATATACGAAAACCGTACTGTAAAACACAAAAACCGTACTGTAACATGCAAAAACCGTAATGTAAAACACAAAAACCGTACTGTAACATACAAAAACCGTACTGTAACATACAAAAACCGTACTGTAAAACACAAAAACCGTACTGTAACACACAAAAACCGTACTGTAAAACACAAAAACCGTACTGTAACATAAAAAACCGTACTGTAACATACAAAAACCGTAATGTAACAGACAAAAACCGTACTGTAACACAAAAACCGTACTGTAACACAAAAACCGTACTGGAACATACAAAACCGTACTGTAACTACAGCAACATAGGTGAGAAAAAATTAAATAAATCACATTATAATTATAAAATATAAATAGAATGTGTCAGTTGTATATACACTGAGTGTTTATTTTGGTCTGTGTTTTAGAGACTAATGTGCTCTTTGTTGATGGTTTAAATATTACTTGAAGTATTGGTGACCACAGTGTAGTTGATAAGTTATAAAACCAATGATGTTACCATCACAATGATCTTGGGAAAGATAAAATTCTGAGGAGAACCTCAGCTCTACTGAAGTTCATTGAAATGGTATAAAATACCGACAGGTTGTTTAGTAAGACACATATGCAACAGTTAGGTATCTTTATTTCGAAACGTTTCGCCTACACAGTAGGCTTCTTCAGTCGAGTACAGAAAAAGTTGATAGAAGCAGAAGAGACTTGAAGACGATGTAATCAGTCCATCACCCTTGAAGTTTTGAGGTGGTCAGTCCCTCAGTCTGGAGAAGAGTATTGTTCCGTAGTCTGAAACAATATGGAGTTGAAGTGACAGGATGGAGCCTTCTGCTTCTATCAACTTTTCTGTACTCGACTGAAGAAGCCTACTGTGTAGGCGAAACGTTTCGAATTAAAATACCTAACTGTTGCATATGTGTCTTACAAACATCTACTGAAGTTCATTCTTCCTTTTGCACATATAAGGTGTTGCTACCAACCTCACAGCAGTGGTAGTACACATATATGGTCTTACTACCAACCTCACAGCAGTGGTAGTACACATATATGGTCTTACTACCAACCTCACAGCAGTGGTAGTACACATATATGGTCTTACTACCAACGTCACATCAGTGGTAGTATACATATATGGTCTTACTACCAACCTCACAGCAGTGGTAGTACACATATATGGTCTTACTACCAACGTCACATCAGTGGTAGTATACATATATGGTCTTACTACCAACCTCACAGCAGTGGTAGTACAATTATATGGTCTTACTACCAACGTCACATCAGTGGTAGTATACATATATGGTCTTACTACCAACCTCACAGCAGTGGTAGTACAATTATATGGTCTTACTACCAACCTCAAAACAGTGGTAGTACACATATATGGTCTTACTACCAACCTCACAACAGTGGTAGTACACATATATGGTCTTACTACCAACGTCACATCAGTGGTAGTATACATATATGGTCTTACTACCAACCTCACAGCAGTGGTAGTACAATTATATGGTCTTACTACCAACCTCAAAACAGTGGTAGTACACATATATGGTCTTACTACCAACCTCACAGCAGTGGTAGTACACATATATGGTCTTACTACCAACCTCACAACAGTGGTAGTACACATATATGGTCTTACTACCAACCTCACAACAGTGGTAGTACACATATATGGTCTTACTACCAACCTCACAACAGTGGTAGTACACATATATGGTCTTACTACCAACCTCACAACAGTGGTAGTACACATATATGGTCTTACTACCAACCTCACAACACTGGTAGTACACATATATGGTCTTACTACCAACCTCACAGCAGTGGTAGTACACATATATGGTCTTACTACCAACCTCACAACAGTGGTAGTACACATATATGGTCTTACTACCAACCTCACAACAGTGGTAGTACACATATATGGTCTTACTACCAACCTCACAACAGTGGTAGTACACATATATGGTCTTACTACCAACCTCACAACAGTGGTAGTGCACATATATGGTCTTACTACCAACCTCACAACAGTGGTAGTACACATATATGGGCTTACTACCAACTTCACAGCAGTGGTAGTACACATATATGGTCTTACTACCAACCTCACAACAGTGGTAGTACACATATATGGTCTTACTACCAACCTCACAGCAGTGGTAGTACACATATATGGTCTTACTACCAACCTCACAACAGTGGTAGTACACATATATGGTCTTACTACCAACCTCACAGCAGTGGTAGTACACATATATGGTCTTACTACCAACCTCACAACAGTGGTAGTACACATATATGGTCTTACTACCAACCTCACAACAGTGGTAGTACACATATATGGTTTTACTACCAACCTCACAACAGTGGTAGTACACATATATGGTCTTACTACCAACCTCACAGCAGTGGTAGTACACATACATGGTCTTACTACCAACCTCACAACAGTGGTAGTACACATATATGGTCTTACTATCAACCTCACAGCAGTGGTAGTACACATATATGGTCTTCCAGCCTCACAGCAGTGGTAGTACACATATATGCTCTTACTACCAACCTCACAACAGTGGTAGTACACATATATGGTCTTACTACCAACCTCACAACAGTGGTAGTACACATGTATGGTCTTACTACCAACCTCACAACAGTGGTAGTACACATATATGGTCTTACTACCAACCTCACAACAGTGATAGTACACATATATGGGCTTACTACCAACTTCACGACAGTGGTAGTACACATATATGGTCTTACTACCAACCTCACAGCAGTGGTAGTACACATATATGGTCTTACTACCAACCTCACAACAGTGGTAGTACACATATATGGTCTTACTACCAACCTCACAACAGTGGTAGTACACATATATGGTCTTACTACCAACCTCACAGCAGTGGTAGTACACATATATGGTCTTACTACCAGCCTCAAAGCAGTGGTAGTACACATATATAGTCTTACTACCAACCTCACAACAGTGGTAGTACACATATATGGTCTTACTACCAACCTCACAACAGTGGTAGTACACATATATGCCCTTACTACCAACCTCACAACAGTGGTAGTACACATATATGGTCTTACTACCAACCTCACAACAGTGGTAGTACACATATATAGTCTTACTACCAACCTCACAACAGTGGTAGTACACATATATAGTCTTACTACCAACCTCACAACAGTGGTAGTACACATATATAGTCTTACTACCAACCTCACAACAGTGGTAGTACACATATATAGTCTTACTACCAACCTCACAACAGTGGTAGTACACATATATAGTCTTACTACCAACCTCACAACAGTGGTAGTACACACATATAGTCTTACTACCAACCTCACAACAGTGGTAGTACACATATATAGTCTTACTACCAACCTCACAACAGTGGTAATACACACATATAGTCTTACTACCAACCTCACAACAGTGGTAGTACACATATGTGGTCTTACTACCAACCTCACAACAGTGGTAGTACTCATATATGGTCTTACTACCAACCTCACAACAGTGGTAGTACACATATGTGGTCTTACTACCAACCTCACAACAGTGGTAGTACACATATATGGTCTTACTACCAACCTCACAGCAGTGGTAGTACACATATATGGTCTTACTACCAACCTCACAGCAGTGGTAGTACACATATATGGTCTTACTACCAACCTCACAGCAGTGGTAGTACACATATATGATCTTACTACCAACCTCACAACAGTGGTAGTGCACATATATGGTCTTACTACCAACCTCACAACAGTGGTAGTACACATATATGGTCTTACTACCAACCTCACAACAGTGGTAGTACACATATATGGTCTTACTACCAACCTCACAACAGTGGTAGTACACATATATGGTCTTACTACCAACCTCACAACAGTGGTAGTACACATATATGGTCTTACTACCAACCTCACAACAGTGGTAGTACACATATATGGTCTTACTACCAACCTCACAACAGTGGTAGTACACATATATGGTCTTACTACCAACCTCACAACAGTGGTAGTACACATATATGGTCTTACTACCAACCTCACAACAGTGGTAGTACACATATATGGTCTTACTACCAACCTCACAACAGTGGTAGTGCACATATATGGTCTTACTACCAACCTCACAACAGTGGTAGTACACATATATGGTCTTACTATCAACCTCACAACAGTGGTAGTACACATATATGGTCTTACTATCAACCTCACAACAGTGGTAGTACACATATATGGTCTTACTACCTTACCTTACTGACCTCCCAGTGGCCGCGTTTGGTAGACCAAAGTTTATTCTGAGGCTGACAGTGGTCATGCACTATAATTTATGCCTCAGCCTTATATCACATAACAGCTAGCGAGAAAGGGGCATATATTTCAATTATGTAAGAGTTATCACCCTTAATGTTGCTGTAGTACAGATCACAACTATTGTTTTTGTGGGGAATGAGGAAGTTGTGTATACCACAGCTAATTTAGTTGTAGTGATGTTAATGAATCGTGATGTACTAGATGAAGAGTATGATGCAGTAGCACAAAAGAACAGTACAGTAACACAGAAGAACAGTACAGTAACACAGAAGAACAGTACAGTCACACAGAAGAACAGTACAGTAACACAGAAGAACAGTACAGTAAAACTGAAGAACAGTACTGTAACACAGAAGAACAGTACAGTCACACAGAAGAACAGTACTGTAACACAGGAGAACAGTACTGTAAAACTGAAGAACAGTACTGTAACACAGGAGAGCAGTACAGTAAAACTGAAGAACAGTACTGTAACACAGAAGAACAGTACTGTAACACAGAAGAACAGTACTGTAACACAGAAGAACAGTACTGTAACACAGAAGACCAGTACTGTTACTCAGAAAAACAGTACAGTAACACAGAACAGCAGTTCAGTAACACAGATGATCAGTACTATAACAAAGAAGAACAGTACAGTTACACAGAAAACCAGTACAGTAACACAGAAGAACAATATAGTAACACAGAAAAACTGTACAGTACAAAAAAAACAAGACCACTACAGCAACATGAAAGAAGAGCACAGAACAGTAACACAGAAGAACGGTAAGGTAGAGGTGGCTGAGTTTATCCTGGGATCGTACAGCGACTGAAATATATCTAATTCTTTTAATGTTAACTCTGGTGACTGCATTAATGTTGTTCCTTGTTGCACTAATGAACAATTTGAACAATACTGTTGTCCGTATTTTTATTAACGTTAACTCCGATAATGAACACCACAATAACACCACAGTGACCACTGTCAGGGAGGCTGGAGTGGGAATAACACCACAGTGACTCTTGTCAGGGAGGCTGGAGTGGGAATAACACCACAGTGACTCTTGTCAGGGAGGCTGGAGTAGGAATAACACCACAGTGACTCTTGTCAGGGAGGCTGGAGTGGGAATAACACCACAGTGGCTACTGTCAGGGAGGCTGGAGTGGAAATAACACCAGAGTGACTGCTGTCAGGGAGGCTGAAGTGGAAATAACACCACCGTGACTACTGCCAGGGAGGCTGGAGTGGGAATAACACCACAGTGGCTACTACCAGGGAGTCTGGAGTGGGAATAACACCACCTTGGCTACTGTCATGGAGGAAGTAGTGGGAATAACACCATAATGACTACTGTCAAGGAGGCTGGAGTGGAAATAATACCAGAGTGACTACTGTCAGGGAGGCTGGAGTGGGAATAACACAACCGTGACTACTGTCAGGGAGGCTGGAGTGGGAATAACACCACAGTGACTACTATCAGGGAAGTTGGAGTGGGAATAACACCACAGTGACTACTGTCAAGGAGGCTGGAGTGGGAATAATACAACAGTGACTACTGTAAAGGAGGCTGGAGTGGGAATAACACCACAGTGACTACTGTCAGGCAGGCTGGAGTGGGAATAACACCACAGTGACTACTGTCAGGCAGGCTGGAGTGGGAATAACACCACAGTGACTACTGTCAGGCAGGCTGGAGTGGGAATAACACCACAGTGACTACTGTCAAGGAGGCTGGAGTAGAAATAACACCACAGTGACTACTGTCAGGCAGGCTGGAGTGGGAATAACACCACAGTGACTACTGTCAGGCAGGCTGGAGTGGGAATAACACCACAGTGACTACTGTCAAGGAGGCTGGAGTAGGAATAACACCACAGTGACTACTGTCAGGCAGGCTGGAGTGGGAATAACACCACAGTGACTACTGTCAGGCAGGCTGGAGTGGGAATAACACCACAGTGACTACTGTCAAGGAGGCTGGAGTAGGAATAACACCACAGTGACTACTGTCAGGGAGGCTGGAGTGGGAATAACAACACAGTGACTACTGTCAGGCAGGCTGGAGTGGGAATAACACCACAGTGACTACTGTCAGGCAGGCTGGAGTGGGAATAACACCACAGTGACTACTGTCAAGGAGGCTGGAGTAGGAATAACACCACAGTGACTACTGTCAGGGAGGCTGGAGTTGGAATAACACTACAGTGACTACTGTCAAGGAGGCTGGAGTGCGAATAACACAACAGTGACTACTGTCAAGGAGGCTGGAGTGCGAATAACACAACAGTGACTACTGTCAAGGAGGCTGGAGTGCGAATAACACAACAGTGACTACTGTCATGGAGGCTGGAGTTGGAATAACACTACAGTGACTACTGTCAAGGAGGCTGGAGTGCGAATAACACAACAGTGACTACTGTCAAGGAGGCTGGAGTGCGAATAACACAACAGTGACTACTGTCAGGCAGGCTGGAGTTGGAATAACACTACAGTGACTACTGTCAAGGAGGCTGGAGTGCGAATAACACAACAGTGACTACTGTCAAGGAGGCTGGAGTGCGAATAACACAACAGTGACTACTGTCATGGAGGCTGGAGTTGGAATAACACTACAGTGACTACTGTCAAGGAGGCTGGAGTGGGAATAGCACCACAGTGACTACTGTCAGGGAGGCTGGAGTGGGAATAACACAACCGTGACTACTGTCTGGGAGGCTGGAGTGGGAATAACACCACAGTAACTACTGCCAGGGAGGCTGGAGTGGGAATAACACAACCCTGACTACTGTCAGGGAGGCTGGAGTGGGAATAACACAACAGTGACTACTGTCAAGTAGGCCGGAGTGGGAATAACACCACCGTCACTACTGTCAGGGAGGCTGGAGTGGGAATAACACCACAGTGACTCTTGTCAGGGAGGCTGGAGTGGGAATATCACCACAGTGGCTACTGTCAGAGAGGCTGGAGTGGAAATAACACCACCGTGACTACTGCCAGGGAGGCTGGAGTGGGAATAACACCACGGTGGCTACTATCAGGGAGTCTGGAGTGGGAGTAACACCACCGTGGCTACTGTCATGGAGGGAGGAGTGGGAATAACACCATAATGACTACTGTTAGGGAGGCTGGAGTGGGAATAACACCACAGTGACTACTGTCAAGGAGGCTGGAGTGGAAATAATACCAGAGTGACTACTGTCAGGGAGGCTGGAGTGGGAATAACACAACCGTGACTACTGTAAGGGAGGCTGGAGTGGGAATAACACCACAGTGACTACTGTCAAGGAGGCTGGAGTGGGAATAATACAACAGTGACTACTGTCAAGGAGGCTGGAGTTGGAATAACACTACAGTGACTACTGTCAGGCAGGCTGGAGTGGGAATAACACAACCGTGACTACTGTAAGGGAGGCTGGAGTGGGAATAACACCACAGTGACTACTGTCAAGGAGGCTGGAGTGGGAATAATACAACAGTGACTACTGTCAAGGAGGCTGGAGTGGGAATAACACCACAGTGACTACTGTCAGGGAGGCTGGAGTGGGAATAACACCACAATGACTACTGTCAGGCAGGCTGGAGTGGGAATAACACCACAGTGACTACTGTCAAGGAGGCTGGAGTAGGAATAACACCACAGTGACTACTGTCAGGCAGGCTGGAGTGGGAATAACACCACAGTGACTACTGTCAGGCAGGCTGGAGTGGGAATAACACCACAGTGACTACTGTCAAGGAGGCTGGAGTGGGAATAGCACCACAGTGACTACTGTCAGGGAGGCTGGAGTGGGAATAACAACACAGTGACTACTGTCAGGGAGGCTGGAGTTGGAATAACACTACAGTGACTACTGTCAAGGAGGCTGGAGTGGGAATAGCACCACAGTGACTACTGTCAGGGAGGCTGGAGTGGGAATAACACAACCGTGACTACTGTCTGGGAGGCTGGAGTGGGAATAACACCACAGTAACTACTGCCAGGGAGGCTGGAGTGGGAATAACACAACCCTGACTACTGTCAGGGAGGCTGGAGTGGGAATAACACAACAGTGACTACTGTCAAGTAGGCTGGAGTGGGAATAACACCACCGTCACTACTGTCAGGGAGGCTGGAGTGGGAATAACACCGCCGTGGCTACTGTAAGGGAGGTTGGAGTGGGAATAACACCATCGTGGGTGCTGTCAGGGAGGCCGGAGTGGGAATAACACTACAGTGGCTACTGTCAGGGAGGCTGGAGTGGGAATAACACCACAGTGACTGTCAGGGAGGCTGAGTGGGCATAACATCACCATAACTGTCAGGGAGGCTGAGTGGGAATAACATGACCGTGACTGTCAGGGAGGCTGAGTGGGAATAACATTACCGTGACTGTCAGGGAGGCTGAGTGGGAATAACATCACCGTGACTGTCAGGGAGGCTGAGTGGGAATAACATGACCGTGACTGTCAGGGAGGCAGAGTGGGAATAACATGACCGTGACCGTCAGGGAGGCTGAGTGGGCATAACATCACCGTGACTGTCAGGGAGGCTGAGTGGGAATAACATCACCGTGACTGTCAGGGAGGCTGAGTGGGAATAACATCACCGTGACTGTCAGGGAGGCTGAGTGGGAATAACATCACCGTGACTGTCAGGGAGGCTGAGTGGGAATAACATCACCGTGACTGTCAGGGAGGCTGAGTGGGAATAACATCACCGTGACTGTCAGGGAGGCTGAGTGGGAATAACATCACCGTGACTGTCAGGGAGGCTGAGTGGGAATAACATCACCGTGACTGTCAGGGAGGCTGAGTGGGAATAACATCACCGTGACTGTCAGGGAGGCTGAGTGGGAATAACATCACCGTGACTGTCAGGGAGGCTGAGTGGGAATAACATCACCGTGACTGTCAGGGAGGCTGAGTGGGAATAACATCACCGTGACTGTCAGGGAGGCTGAGTGGGAATAACATCACCGTGACTGTCAGGGAGGCTGAGTGGGAATAACATCACCGTGACTGTCAGGGAGGCTGAGTGGGAATAACATCACCGTGACTGTCAGGGAGGCTGAGTGGGAATAACATCACCGTGACTGTCAGGGAGGCTGAGTGGGAATAACATCACCGTGACTGTCAGGGAGGCTGAGTGGGAATAACATCACCGTGACTGTCAGGGAGGCTGAGTGGGTATAACAGCACCGTGACTGTCAGGGAGGCTGAGTGGGAATAACATGACCGTGACTGTCAGGGAGGCTGAGTGGGAATAACATCACCGTGACTGTCATTGAGGCTGAGTGGGAATAACATGACCGTGACTGTCAGGGAGGCTGAGTGGCAATAACAACACCGTGACTGTCAGGGAGGCTGAGTGAGAATAACATCACCGTGACTGTCAGGGAGGCTGAGTGGGAATAACATCACCGTGACTGTCAGGGAGGCTGAGTGGGAATAACATCACCGTGACTGTCAGGGGGGCTGAGTGGGAATAACATCACCGTGACTGTCAGGGAGGCTGAGTGGGAATAACATCACCGTGACTGTCAGGGGGGCTGAGTGGGAATAACATCACCGTGACTGTCAGGGAGGCTGAGTGGGCATAACATCACCGTGACTGTCAGGGAGGCTGAGTGGGAATAACATCACCGTGACTGTCAGGGAGGCAGAGTGAGAATAACATCACCGTGACTGTCAGGGAGGCTGAGTGGGAATAACATCACCGTGACTGTCAGGGAGGCTGAGTGGGAATAACATCACCGTGACTGTCAGGGAGGCTGAGTGGGAATAACATCACCATGGTTACTGCTGCGATTGACACTGTTATATCCAAATTAGCAAATCATGATTTATAAGTAACAATTAATAATAATAATCATAATAAATTTATTATAATAATAAAATCATTATCTGCGACCAGTGTTACCAGACCTTGCCACGTGGAGGCCAGTGTTACCAGACCTTGCCACGTGGAGGCCAGTGTTACCAGACCTTGCCACGTGGAGGCCAGTGTTACCAGACCTTGCCACGTGGAGGCCAGTGTTACCAGACCTTGCCACGTGGAGGCCGGTGTTACCAGACCTTGCCACGTGGAGGCCAGTGTTACCAGACCTTGCCACGTGGAGGCCAGTGTTACCAGACCTTGCCACGTGGAGGCCAGTGTTACCAGACCTTGCCACGTGGAGGCCAGTGTTACCAGACCTTGCCACGTGAAGGCCAGTGTTACCAGACCTTGCCACGTGGAGGCCAGTGTTACCAGACCTTGCCACGTGGAGGCCAGTTTTACCAGACCTTGCCACGTGGAGGCCAGTGTTACCAGACCTTGCCACGTGGAGGCCAGTGTTACCAGACCTTGCCACGTGGAGGCCAGTGTTACCAGACCTTGCCACGTGGAGGCCAGTGTTACCAGACTTTGCCACGTGGAGGCCAGTGTTACCAGACCTTGCCACGTGGAGGCCAGTGTTACCAGACCTTGCCACGTGGAGGCCAGTGTTACCAGACCTTGCCACGTGGAGGCCAGTGTTACCAGACCTTGCCACGTGGAGGCCAGTGTTACCAGACCTTGCCACGTGGAGGCCAGTGTTACCAGACCTTGCCACGTGGAGGCCAGTGTTACCAGACCTTGCCACGTGGAGGCCAGTGTTACCAGACCTTGCCACGTGGAGGCCAGTGTTACCAGACCTTGCCACGTGAAGGCCAGTGTTACCAGACCTTGCCACGTGGAGGCCAGTGTTACCAGACCTTGCCACGTGGAGGCCAGTGTTACCAGACCTTGCCACGTGGAGGCCAGTGTTACCAGACCTTTCCACGTGGAGGCCAGTG
>NC_091332.1:19725895-19768395 GCF_038502225.1 Cherax quadricarinatus
GGGAGTTAGCGTGGGCTGTTACCAAGCACCATGACTTGTTGTAGTGTTTTAGAATCTCAGGTTAAAGCGTTGAAGAAGGAGGTTCTACTTCTTCAGGAGGAAAATGGGAGGTTGAAGCTTCGCCTAGATGAGTTTGGAAGCGAGTGTGAGAAGGATTTAGCTGGTAAGGAGGAAATGGTCACCAGCAGTCTTAGTGGCAGCCGCTTTAAGTGGCAAGTGGTTCACAGTTGAGGAAGAAGAATCATAAGGAGGGTTAACAGAGAAGATGTGAAGGTAGGAAATCGATTCTCTGTTCTCCAGGACAAGTGCACTTCAGTGGTTAGTGAGGTTGAAGGTACTACTGATTCCCCTGCTAATCAAGGTAAGAATATCTTAATAGTAGGAGATTCTCAGGTAAAATATGTGGACCGTGCTTTTTGTAACAGAGACAGAAAGGTCAGACAGAGAGTGTGCCTTCCTGGAGCTGGTGTTGGTGACATAGTCAGCAGGTTGGTTTATATTACCGCAGGTAATGGGAACATGCCCATTATCTGTCTTAGTGCTGGGGGTAATGACATTGGGAAGGGCTGGATAAGTACAGGTCAGCCATAGAAGTAGTTAGGTCATACAGTCATATGTAGCATCTTGCCTAGAAAGGGAGTGGGCAATGAATGGATGTCTCGGTCAATTGGTATAAATTGTTGGCTAGACAGGTACTGCAAGAAACTTACAATCCCATTGATTGATAACTTGGACTTATTCTTTGGCAAAAGTGATATGTATGCAAGGGATGGGGTTCATCTCTCTGGGGATGGAGTGGTTGCATTAGCCAATTCGATTGAGAGGGGTAATTGATGACTTGTCCAGGAATTTAAACTGATAGATTATAGAGGTATGGGTGTTTGTGGGAAACAATCAGGCTGCAGTGTTAGGGCTAAAAACAGCAGTTGTTACCGGGATACCTCAGGGATATGTTTAAAAGACAACATTCAAAACAAATTTGCTAGTAATGGCAAATCAATTGATCAACAAACATAGAGAGATAGCAGAGGGCAATGAGTGACTAGCTCCCTTAAGATTTACTATACAAATAGTAGGAGTCTAAGAAATAAGATAGATGAGCTAAGATTACTTGCAAGTGTAGGTAATATAGATATTATTGGTATAACAGAGACCTGGTTCAACCTGAAAGATAGAGAAATATCTTCTGAATGCAACATACAGTGTTATAAACTATTCCACACTGATAGGGTCAACAGGCGATGTGTGTCAGAGAAAATTTAAATTGTTGTCTTAGACATGATGTAAGATTAGAAACATCGAATACAGAATCTGTTTGGCTACAGTTTCTCGAGGGTCGTGACAAATTAATTTTGGGTGAGATTTATAGGTCCCCAAACCTTGACAGTTAGCGCAGTAAGCTGTTACGGGACGTAATTCATAAGGTATCTAGATATGAAAATGTTGTGATAATGGGAGATTTTAACTTTAGACAAATTGATTGGAACAATATGGTAGGAAATCTTGAGTGACTTTCTTGATACAGTTCAGGATTGCTTTTTAGAACAGGTTGTGACAGAACCAACTAGAGGAAGCAATCTGCTTGACTTGGTTCTTGCCAACAAAGAGTCACTAATTAATAATCTTGAAGTAATGATGAGCTTTGGGAAAGTGACCACAAATCACTTAGTTTCAATATATCATAGAATTACAAAGATAACTGCAATCAAATCACTGTCCCAGATTTTTGCTTGGCCGACTTCATGGGGCTGAAAAATTACCTGGGTGGGCCAAATTGGGATGTCCTAACTATGGGTCAGGTAGGTGATCTTGAATGCCAATATGAGGTTTTTCAGATCATAGTTCTAGTTGCCCAGACAACTTTTGCTCCGAGAAGGGAAATTAGATCTAACAAAAATGATCCCAGATGGATGAACAATAGATTAAAACATCTAATTGGTCAAAAGAGAGGCATATATAAGAGTATCAAAAGAGGGGATGGGCAGTTAAGAAATCAATATATTCAATTAAAGAGGGAAAGGAATAAGAATAGCAAAAAGGGATTATGAGGCTAAGGTCGCAAGGGACTCAAAGACTAACCCAAAAGGGTTCTTTCAGGTATACAGAAGTAAGATTAGGGACAAGATTGGACCACTTAAGAGTAACTTTGGACAGATCACTGACAGTGATAGGGATATGTGTGAAATTCTAAATACCTACTTCCTCTCAGTTTTCACCCATGAAAACACTAGCGATATTTCTGAAATACTAGATTATGTAGAACAGGACGATAATAAACTATGCACGATTGCGGTAACTAGTGACATGGTCCTCAGACAAACAGAGAAACTAAAACCTAACAAATCCCCAGGCCCTGATGAACTGTTTGCAAGGATGTTAAAGGAATGTAAAGAGGAAGTTAGCATATCTTTGGCTAATCTTTTTAACATATCACTACAAACTAGCATAGTGCCTGATAAGTGGAAAATGGCAAATGTAATACAAGGCTGGTGACAGGTCCTTGGCTTCGAACTATAGACCATAGTGTGAAAATTTATGGAATCATTAATTGCCAAAGCAATTCATAGTCATCTTGATAGGCATAAACTGATTAATGAAACTCAACACGGCTTTACAAAGGGGCGCTCCTTTCTTACGAATTTACTAACTTTTTTCTATAAGATGTTTGAGGAGGTAGATCATGGTATTGAATATGATATTGTGTATATGGACTTCAGTAAGGCTTTCGATAGAGTTCCACATCAGAGGCTATTGAGGAAACTTAAGGCACACAGAATAGGAGGAGAAATTTTTTCCTGGGAAGAGGCATGGCTGACAAATAGGCAGCAGAATGTTTGCATAAATGGGGAAAAATCAGAATGGGGGCACTTCACAAGCGGTGTTCTGCAGGGGTAAGTGTTGGGCTCGTTGTTGTTCACAATTTACATAAACGACATAGATGAGGGAATAAATAGCGACATAAGAAAATTTGCTGATGACACTAAAATAGGCCTTCTAATTCATTCTAATGAGGACATTAGAGCACTCCAGGATGATTTGAATAGACTGATGCAGTGGTCGGAGAAGTGGCAGAAGCAGTTTAATATGGACAAATGCAAAGTTCTAAATGTTGAACAGGAAAATAACCATGCCACATATAAACTAAATAATGTAGATCTCAATACTTCTGATTGCAAAAAAGGATTTAGGAGTTCTGGTTAGCAGTAATCTAAAACCAAGACAACAGTAAATAAGTGTTCGCAATAACGCTAACAGAATTCTTGGCTTCATACCTAAAAGTATAAATAATAGAAGTCCTCAGGTTGTCCCTCAACTCTGTATATCCTTGGTTAGCCCTCATTTAGATTATGCTGCACAGTTCTGGTCACCGTATTACAGAATGGATATAACTGCACTGGAAAACGTACAGAGGAGGATGACAAAGTTGATCCTATGTATCAAAAATCTTCCCTATGAGGACAGACTGAGGGCCCTGAATCTGCACTCTCTCGAAAGGCGTAGAATTAGGGGGGATATGATCGAGGTGTATAAATGGAAAACAGGAATAAATAAAGGGAATGTAAATAGCAAGCTGAAAATTTCCAGCCAAGACAGGACTCGCAGCAATGGTTTCAAGTTGGAAAAATTGAGATTCAGGAAGGATATAGGAAAGAACTGGTTTGATAATAGAGTTGTGGGTGAGTGTAACAAACTCCTGAGTACAGTTATAGAGGCTAAAACGTTATGTAGTTTTAAAAATAGGTTAGATAAATAATGAGAGGGTGTGGGTGGGTGTGAGTTGGACCTGACTATCTTGTGCTACTAGGTCTGATGCCTTACTCCTTCCTTAAGTGGAAGTGACCTGACTAGGTGGGTCATTGGGCTAATCGGGTGCGAGAGGGGGAATGTGGACCTGCCTCGCGTGGGTCAGCAGGCCTGTTGCAGTGTTCCTTCTTTCTTATGTTCATATATTTCATCTCCCTGAACAGGTTTCACTGTCATATTTCATCTCCATGGACATGTTTCCCTCTCATATTCCATCGCCCTGGACAGGTGTTCCTTTCATATTTCGTCCCCTGGATAGGTTTCTTCATAATATTTCATCGCCCTGGAGGGGATTCCCTGTCATATTCTGTCACTCTTGACGGGTTTCCCTGTCATATTTTACCGCCCTGGACAGGTTTCCGTGTAATATTCCATCGCCTTAGACAGATTTCCCTGTCATATTTCCTCTCCCCGGATTAGATTCTTTGTCATATTTTACCGCCCTGGACAGATTTTAATTTCATATTTCATTACCCTGGAACGGTTTCCCGGTCAAAATTCATCTCCCTGGGCGAGTTTCCGTCACATTTCTTTGCTCTGGTCAGGTTTCCCTGTCAAATATCGTCGCCCTGGACAGACTTATCTATTATATTCCATCGTCATGGACGGATTTCCTTTTCATATTTCTTCGCCATGTACAGGTTTCCTTCTCATATTTCATCACTCTGGTCAGGCTTCACAGTCATATTTCGTCGACCTGACGTGTTTCCTTGTCATATTTCGTTGCCCTGGACAGGTTTCCCTCTCACATTTCACCGCTCTGGACAGGTTTCCCGTCACATTTCATCCCCCTGGACAAGTTTCCGTTTCTTATTCCATCGCCATGGATGGATTTCCCTCTCGTATTTCATCGCCCTTTAAAGTTTTCCCTGGCATATTTCATCGCCCTGGATAGGTTTCCCTGTCATATTTCGTCTCCCTAGACTGGTTTCCCTCTAATATTTAGTCCCTCTGGACAGGTTATCCTCTCATTTTTCGTCACTCTGGACGTTTTTCACTGTTATATTTCGTCGCCCTGAACGGGTTTGCATGTCATATATCGTCTCCCTGGACAGCTGTCTCTGTCATATTTCGTCTCTCTGGACGGGTATTTTGTCATATTTCGTCTCCCCGGACGGGTTTACCTGTCATATTTTATCTCCCTGGAGAGGCTTCCCTTGTCTTATTCCATCTCTGCGGACAGGTTTCCTTTTTCTATTTTACCGCTTAGGACAAGTTTCCCTTTCACATTTTGTCCCAATGGACAGGTTTTCCTGGAAGGGATTCCCTGCCATATTCCATCACCCTGGACGGGTTTCCCTCTCATATTATACCGCCCTGAACAGGCTTCCGTGTAATATTCCATCATCCTAGACAGGTATACCAGTCATGTTTCATCGACCCGGACGGGATTTCCTGTCATATTTAACCACTCTGGACAGGTTTTACTGTTATATTCCATCACCATGGACAGGTAACATTGTCATATTTCATCGCCCTTGACTGGTTTCCCTGTCATAAATCATCTCTCTGGACGGATTTCCCTGTCACATTTCATCTCTTTTGTCAGGTGTATCTGTTTAATATCGTCGCCCTGGACAGATTTATCTATCACATTCCATCGTCATGGACGGCTTTCCCTTTCAGTTCTCCTTGCCCTGGACGGATTTCCGTCTCATATTTCATCGCTCTGGTCACGTTTGCCTTTCAAATATCGTCGGCCTGGACTGATTTACCTATCACTTTCCCTCGTCAGGGAAGGATTGACCTGTCATATTTCATCGCCTTGGATGTGTTTCCCTCTCGTACTTGATCGCCCTGGACAGGTTTCCCTGAAACATTTCATCGCCCTTTACGGGTTTCCTGTCATATTTCGTCTCCCTGGCAGGTTTCCCATTAGTATTTAATCTCTTTATACAAGTTTCCCTATCATATTTCATTGCCCTGGACTGTTATCCCTGTCATATTTTGTCGTTCTGGACGGGTTTCCCTGTCATATTTCGTTGACTTGGATAGCCATCCCTGTCGTATTTCGTCACAATTGGCAGGTTCCATGTCATATTTCGTCTCCTTGGACGGGTTTCCATGTCACAAATCGTCACCCTGGACAGGTTTCTCTGTCATATTTAATCGCCGTGGACAGGTTTCACTGTCATATTTCATCTCCCCTTACGGGTTTCCCTGGCCTATTCCATTGCCCTGGACAGGTTTCTTTGTCACATTCCATCCCCATGGACGGATTTCCCTCCGCACTTTAAAGGTTTCCCTCTTATACTTCATGGCCCTCTACAGATTTCCTTGTTAAATTTCATTGACCTGGAAAGGTTTGCCTGTCATATTTCGTCGCTGTAGACAGGTTTCCTTTTCATATTTCATCTCTCTGGACGGGTTTCCCCCTCATTTCTCGTCTCCCTGGACGGATTTCCTTGTCATATTTCGTCCCTTTTGACGGATTAACCATGTTTCATATCTCTGGACGGATTTATCTGTCATATTTTGCCTCCCTGGAGAGGTTTCCCTATCATATTCCATCTCTCTGAACACGTTTCCTTGTTATATTTAACCGCCTTGTAATATTCCTTCGCTCTGGACAGGATTCGCTGTCATGTTTCATCTCTCTGGATAGGTTACCCTCTCATACCCCATCGCCCTGAACAGGTGTCCTTTTTATATTTCATCGCCCTGGACGGATATCCCTCTCGTGTTTCATCGACCTTTAATTAAAGGCTTCCCTGTCATATTTCATAGCCCTGGACGGGTTTCCCTTTCATATATCGTCCCTCTGGTCAGGTTTCTCCGTAATATTTCATCGCCCTGGAGGGGATTCCCTGCCATATGCCATCACCCTGGACGGGTTTCCCTGTCATATTTAACCGCCCTGGACAGGTTACTGTGTAATATTCCATTGCCGTAGAGAGGTTTCCCTGTCATATGTCAGCGCCCCGGAAGGGATTCTTAGTCATATTTTACCGCTCTGGACAGGTTTCATTGTCATAATTCATCGCCCTGGGCGGGTTTCCCGATCGTAATTCATCGCCCTGGGAGGGTTTCCCTGTCACATTTCATCGCTCTGGTCAGGATTCGCAGTCTAATATCGTCGCCCTGGACAGATTTATCTATCACATTTTATCGCTATAGACGGATTTCCCTGTCATATTTCGTCGACCTGAAGAAATATATCATGTTTCATTGCCCTGGACAGGTTTCCCTCTCATATTTCATCTCCCTGGACGGGTTTCCCTCTCATATTTCATCGCCCTGGACAGGTTTCTCTGCCAAATTTCACCGCCCTGGACAGGTTTTCGCTGTCATATTTCTTCGCCCTGGACAGGTTTCCCTGCCATATTTCATCGCCCTGGACGGTAATCTCCGTCATATTTCGTAGTCCTGGACGGGTTTCCATGTCATATTTCGTCGCTTTGGTCGGGTTTTCCTGTCATATTTAGTCGCCCAAACAGGTTTCCTTCTCATATTTCGTCTCCCTGAACAGGTTCCAATCTCATGTTTCGACGGCCTAGACGGGTTTGCCTGTCATATATTGTCGCACTGGACGGGTTTCTCTGTCACATTTCATCGTCTGTAATATTTAATCGCCCTGGACAGGTTCATCTGTAATATTCCGTCGCCCTAGGAAAGGTTCTCTGTTATATTTCACCACCCTGGGCAGGTTTCACTATCATATATCATCCCTCTGGACAGGATTCACTGTCACATTCCATCTCCCTGGACAGGTTTCACTGTCATATTTCGTCTCTCTGAACAGGATTCACTCTCATATTCCATCGCCCTGGACAGGTTTCACTGTCACATTGCATCTCTCTGGACAGGTTTCAGTCATATTCCATCTCCCTGGACAGGTTTCACTGTCATATTGCATCTCCCTTGACATGATTCACTGTCATATTCCATCGCCCTTACAGGTTTCACTATTATTTTTCGTTTCCCTGGGCAGGTTTCACTGTCATATGTCGTCTCCCTGGACAGGTTTCACTGTCATATTTCATCGCCCTTACAGGTTTCACTATTATTTTTCATCTCCCTGTACAGGTTTCACTGTCATATTACATCTCCTTGGACATGTTTCACTGTCATATTTAATCTCCCTGGACAGGATTACCTCTCATATCCCATCGCCATGGGAAGGTTTCCCTTTCATATTTCGTTCCCCAGGACTGGTTTCCCTGTCATATTTCATCGCTCTGGTGGGAATTCACTCTCATATTACATCACCTTGGACGGGTTTCCATTTAATATTTTACCGCCCTGGACAGGTTTCCGTGTAATATTACATCGCCTTAGAGAGGTTTCCCTGTCAAATTTCATCGCCTCGGACGGGATTCCATGTCACATTTTACCTCCCTGGACAAGTTTCTCTGTCATATTCCATCGCCTAGACCGGTTTCCGGGTCATAATTCATCGTCCTGGACGGATTTCCCTGTCACATTTCACAGCTCTGGTCAGGTTTCCCTGTCAAATATCGTCGCCCTGGACAGATTCATCTATCACATTCTGTCATTATGGAAGGATTTCCCTGCGATATTTCGTCGACCTGGATAGGTTTCCCTGCACATTTCTTCGCCCTGGACGGGTTTCCCTCTCAGGTTTCATCGCCTTTGACGGATATCCATCTGGTATTTCATCGCCCTTTAATTAAAGGCATCCCTCTCATATTCCTTAGCTCTGGATTGGTTTCCCTGTCTTCTTTGATCGCCGTGAACAGGTTTCCCTGTCACATTTCGTCGCCTTAGACATGTTTCCCTCTCATATTTCGGAGCCCTGGACGGGTTTTCCTGTCATATTTCGTCGGTCAGGATAGATTTTCCTGTCTTATTTTTTCGCCCTGGCAGGTTTCCCATTTGTATTTAATCTCTCTGAACAGATTTCCCTACCATTTTTCATCACCCTGGACAATTTTACCCGTCATATTTCACCTCCCTGGACGGTTTTTTCCCGTCATATTTCATCACCCTGGACGGTTTTTTCTTGTCATTTTGTATCGTCATGGACGTGTTTCCTTGTCATATTTCGTCTCCCTGGACGGGTTTCCCTGTCATATTCCTTACCACTTGATAGGTTTCACTGTCATATTTCATTGCCCTTGACAGCTTGCCGTCATATTTAATCGCCATAGACTGGTTTCAGAGTCATATTTCATCACACTGGACAGGTTTCTCTCATACTTATTCGCCTTTGACAGGTTTCTCTGTCATATTTCATCCCCATTTATGGTTCGCCCTGTCATATTTCATCGCCTTGGACAGGTTTCCTTTTTCATATTTCATCACAAATGGACGGATTTCCCTCTCGTATTTTGTCGCACTTTAAAAGTTTCCCTGTCATATTTCGTCGCCGTAGACAGGTATCCCTGTCATGTAACATCACCCTCGACAGGTTTCCTTGTCATATTTCATCGCTCTCGAGAAGCTTCTTTATCATATTTCGTCTCCCTGGACACCTTTCCCTGTAATATTTCGTCTCCTTGAACGGGTTTCTAGTCATATTTCGTTTCCCTGTAGGGATTTCCCTGTCATATTTCGTCCCTCTTGACGGGCTTACCTGTCATATTTTACCTCCCTGGAGAGGTTTTCCTATCATATTCTGTCGCTCTGGACAGGTTTCCTTGTTATATTTTAACGCCCTTGTGATGCAGTTCAGATGGGATTGTGAGGTCTCTAGGGAGACCTAATTATATGGTCACACCTGCCTTAGCAAATGTCGGGTAGTCACGCCCACGTCTGAGGTCTTTTGTTCTTGACGGCGTCAGACCTCGGCGTCAGGTCGTAACACGTGGTACATACCCCATTGGGGAAGGGGTACTTTGACTACCATATAAGCCCAGGGAACAGCTGAGCAAGGAGGTTGTTGTTGGTGACAGGTCCGGGGAGCGAGAGCTCTGGACAGCCGCGTGTGTAGTGGACCACGCATTGGGAATCTCGGGTCAGCTGGTCGGTGAATTAAGAGTGAGTACTAGTCCGTGTTACTGATAACATCTACCTTTCCCCCTGGTAATAAGTCTCATAGGTCAATTGTTATATTATGTAAATGTCCATCAGTATAAGTGGTATTCTAGCCCTTTTATGTTATTAAGTAAACTATAGCCATAGTTCCCATTTTTTTTTATTTTGTACCTCCATATGCTATTCTCTATTCTGTTAAGCACTGGGATACACAGGAGACGTGCTCACTCGCTGGGATACCTCAGGTAGAGTGGGTAGAGGTCTCACATCCTAGACAGGTTTCACTGTTATATTCCTTCGCTCTGGGCAGGTTTCACTGTCATATTTCATCTCCCTGGACAGGTTTCACTGTCATATTTTATCTCCCTGGACAGGTTTCAATGTCATATTTCATCTCCCTGGACAGGATTCACTGTCATATTCCATCGCCCTGAATAGCTTCCACTCTCATATTCCATCGCCCTGGACATGTTTCACTGTCAAATTTCATTTCCATGGACAGGTCTCCCTCTCATATTTCGTCCCTTTGAAAAGGTTTCCCCATCATATTTCATCGCCCTGGAGGGGATTCCCTGCCACATTCCATCACGCTGGACGGGTTTCCCTCTCATATTTTACCGCCCTGGACACGTTTCCGTGTAATATTCCATCGCCCTGGACAGGTTTCTTGTCATTCCCTCGACCTTGACAGGCATAATTGTCATATTTCATCTCCCTGGACAGGTTTCCCGGGTATAATTCATCGCCGTGGATGGGTTTCCCTCTCACATTTCATCGCTCTGGTCAGATTTCCCTATCAAATATCGTCGCCCTGGACAGATTTATCCATCATACTCCATCGTCATCGACGGATTTCCATGTCGTATTTCGTTTAACGGATATAACCCCACTCCATAAAGGTGGCACCAAAGCAGTAGCTAAGAGCTATAGACCAAGAGCTTTAACGTCACACGTCAAAAAAATCTTTGGAAGAGTTCTAAGAAGCAGGATAGCAAAACGCTTAGACTCCCAACAATTGCACAATCCAGGGCAACATTGTTTCAGAGCAGGTCGCTCCTGCCTCTCGCAACTATTGGACCACTGTGATATGGTCTTGGATGTACTGGAAAACAAACAGAATTTTTCAAAAGCCTTTGACAAGTGCGACCATGGTGTAATAGCACACAAAATGCGTGCTAAAGGGATAAATGGCAAAGTACGCAGATGGATCTTCAACTTTCTAACCAATCGAACACAAAGAGTAGTGGTAAACAGAGTTAAATCGGAATCTGTCATAGTGAAGAGCGCTGTTCCACAAGGCACAGTACTCGCCCCTATCCTGTTCCTCATTCTCATATCAGACATAGACCGAGATGTAAACCATAGCAACGTATCATTTGTATATTATACCCGGAGGGTGATGGATGACCTTGATGAAAGGATGACTCAAGAAATCGTAATGACACGATTGCAAATAAACCATACCCCCGGCCGGGATTGAACCCGCGGTCATAGAGTCTCAAAACTCCAGCCCGTCGCGTTAGCCACTAGACCAGTGTAGAAATATACCTAGTTGGATGAATCTTATTGTGGCCAGCTGGTCTAGTGGCTAACGCGACGGGCTGGAGTTTTGAGACTATGACCGCGGGTTCAATCCCAGCCGGGGGTATGGTTGATGAAAGGATTACATTAGATAATCCCTATAAGAGACAGATTTTCTATGTTACCTCTGGTGGCACTACAGAAAACGATATACTATACACGGGAAACAATAAGAAATAACATATAATGCATAAAAAAAAAGCCCGAAGTAGGGCGATTTTCGTGAATTTTATTTTTAATGTCTTGTCGTAATTAGCTAGTCCGCGCGTTTACCCGAATATCTCGAAACTAGGACTTTAGTCTATTGCTTGTTACTGCGCCATTATTAATGATTGTATTGAAATGATTTTCACAGACAATATAAAACAAAGTGTGTTTGACTATTTTACGTAGCGTTTTCTGGAATATCTCAATATTTTTTATTTTGTGGGGGGTAAAAGGCAGATATTTTGGTGAATGCCATAAAAGCCTATCAAATGTATTATTTTTACCATGATAATAAGATATATTAAATGAAATGGATACACCAAAAGGTCGTGTTAGACGTATTCTAACAGTTGGGATTGTCGGAAGTGCCACTCATAGTGCCAATTTGTCATGTCGTGCTGCCATATATCAAAATCAGTAAATATTTGTTCTCTGTTGTTTGTTGGCCAATCATACTGAAACTTTGTCACATTCATTTACATATGCACCTCTGAACGTACACCAACACACAGTCACAGGAACGAGATGAGAACTCTAAAAAAATACTGCATCTAGTCAAAGTTCGTAGCTTTGTCAACTTTCCAAAATCTACAGTACGTAGTATTTTGGATGCTCTCATCACTTGAAATCCTTATGGTACAATGGTCAAGCTTAGCTTTTGGCGTGTATTATGACCTGTCATATTTGCGTCAACCGAGAGGTGCTCCCAGCAGGATGGTGTCAGGAAACGGGGATGGTAGCTGAGACTTCTGATAAAATTAATCTAACAGCAGTAATAATTAGATGACTGGTCGAGATGATTTCACATTTGGAAGAGTTGAGGATGAGTTCAAAGATTTTCCTTGTGACTTCACCTCTCGAATGCCTGCTAAGAGGGATTCTTCTGTATATGCCAGTCTGTCATCATCCCGGTACCGGATACAGAGTTTACTGATCAGTCTGGTTGTGAGTTCTCTTACCGATGAATGGGACTAGTAGGTTTTCATGCTGGGCTACTGACGAAGTGATTTCATGCTCGCCGAATAAAAGAGCTGATACTTTGTTGTAATCAGCCGAAACGAATGGCAAAAGAATAGACAAACTCTATCCAACGGCTTCCAAAATCACATTTCCTTTAACTAAGTTAAATACATTCCTGAAAGTTAATATAACTGCTGTCGTATATTCGGAAAGTCTGATATGAGCCCTTGCAACAGAAGCCGCTGCTGCACAGCCTTGCAAGATCTCAAAGCTAAGTTTGTTTGGTTGAATGTTTAAAACTTCTTTGGCAACGAGAATGTTACCAACAGCGCTGAACCTGATTCCCCGATTCTTCCTTTTCATGGCACAAAGAGATGCATTGCAGTAAAGAGGGTAAGCAATTACGACAATTGGTAAAATTGGTAAATAAAATAAGAGACATTTCATGTTGTACAACAACTATTGCACTAGCAGACAATATAATAAGTCTTTACTTTAAGTGGTTGGCCATCATAACAGTGCATCCAGTCCTGCTGGAACGATGCCTTTAAAATTTGTATAGCTACTTAACTTGTAGTGGAATGCTTATCGATATTCTCAGTCTTTCTGATCAAGCAAGCTCTTTTGTATGATGACATTTCATAGGAAAATACATTTAGCCTCTGTTACGACCATGTAAATATCGTACATAGTTGGGCTGCACTACAACCAATCTTACTTAAGATATAAGATAAATAAACAATTGCCTGATTCTGGTCCAGCAGCATCAATACCGCCGACAATGAGGCATTAGAAACTGAAGCCTATCGAGCTTTGTGTTCTACATCTCTGAATACTTTAAAAAATAAGTCACACTGGAAAACTCTGGAACGAACACTTCACTTGTTTGATGACCAAGAAGACATTATTAGACACAAATATTTCATTTAATCCAAATGTCCGTGTGACTTACACGATATGAGCAGCTTGCATTTACGATCTTAAGACGATCAATTATTTGCATTAGAAATCATTATAAATTGTAAAGTTTAAATAAAAGTTCTTTACGTTACGAACCAACTTTTCTTTCACCGTCATCCCGCAGTCGTATAATTTCCTTCTATTTAGTTAATTTGTTAAAGTTCTGATCAGTGAAAAATATTTGTCTTAAAAGAAAAAGCTTCTTAATGTGTTGGTGACAGGTAATTCTTATATTCATTCGCCTCTCAACCACTGGGGAGAGAGGACGCTCACTTGGACTGCTACACCTGCCCCCTGGTGATTTTCTTTGGCAGTGCACTGACAAAATGGCGGAGGGTGTGGTACGTCGTGTAAATACTGCCTGCATAGAGCTGGTCAGAGGCACGCTTAGTACTGCGACGATGAACGTCTTATTGCCAACCTTCATCACAGACGTCTACGGTGTACCTACAGAGGAACTATACGGTGTGATGCTGAATGGGATGTCAAGGATCTTCGTCAAATTGAATCGTGCCAGTTTGTATGACAAGCTCGTTGAAGAATTCCAGGAGAAGAGAATAACTGTCAACTTGGCAGTGAACGTTGTCATGCACAATGTTTCCAAATATTACACATGGGTTAAGGTGCGTAATATGACTTTCGAGGCAACTATGTATGGGCTGAAGGAGGCATTTAGCAGCTATGGTCGGGTCCATTCGGCGACAATGGGAGTCTGGTAGGATGGGCCGTATGAGGGGCTCCCTGAGGGATCCTACACCCTCAAAATGTCGTTGCACCTGCCGATCCCGTCATACGTGACGTTGGTGGGATAGAGAACGCGGGTTTTTGTACATTACGCTGGTCAGCGGCGGACGTGCCACCTGTGTAGCTCATATGATCACATGGCGGCACAGTGTCCCAGGCGGCAATCGTCCAGAGGGCCGGGAGTGTCTGCAGTTGAGAAACGATTGTGTGTTTCGGGGCCCAAGGGGGACGGCAAAGCTGACTTGGAGTTGTCGCTGGAGCGAGGAGGTAGACCGTGAGGAGCAGTCAGCTGGCAAGTGTGTAACGCTCCCTGAGCATTCAGAGGATGTGGATGAATTGTCAGAGAGCAAGGGTGTCAGGATAGTGTACCTCAGGAGTGCTTTATGGGCGAGGTACTCCAGGAGTTTCTGGGAACGACGGTGACTGGTGTCTTCAGTGAAGGTGAGGAAGTGACGATGGTCCCATCACCAGGGGGAGGGAACCCCAGTGCAGGTACCTTGCAGCAGGTGGTGCAAATGGAAGTTCATCAGGAGCAAGGCCAAGACGTGGATATGAGTGTAAGTGGCGGCTCCAGAAAGAGAACGGCTGGAACGGCAGAGGTAGAGGAGGTTCTCACGCCAGGCCAGCAAAAAGGCGTGGGCAGTGGAGGAGTTACAGGAGGTATGGGCTGGCCCAGTGACACAAGAGCTATGCAGTAGACGGTTGCGGGAGAGTGAAGGTAACCAGGTAATGACCTGTGAGGAGCCTGGGCACCGAATGGGGAAAAGCGCCATGAGTAAACCACAGTGGCATAGAGGAAAGCCACCATTTATATAACTTTCAGGAGTGTCACTCTTAACGTGAATTGTCTCCGGTCAGAGATCAAGTGAGTGTGGTTGGTCTGGTTTTCGTGCAGGTACTGGGTTGATATGCGTTTTTTACAGGAACACAATTTTCGGTATGGATGTGATTTGAGGTTGGAAGGTTACAAGATATATGTTAGTTCTGCCAGGCAGTTAAAAGGGGAAGTTGCAATAGTCATCAAGGATGCCAGCCCCTTGGTCACGTCACGGGTTGGGAGGAGGGGGATGAGGGTAGTGAGAGTAGATGGGGTATGGAGTGAGAGGTGCGTTTGTCTTATAGGTACATATATGCCCAAGTCAGGTAACATAAGGGTTAAAGCAGATTTTGTGAGGGATGACTTCTTGTATTTTTTATGGGCATTGCCGGCAATCACGATCATCGGCGGCGATTGGAACTGTGATTCGTGAAAGGGACGTGGAACCGAGGGGGGCGGGTTGTGTACTGAAGGTTCTGCGGGACAAATTCCAAGATGTTGGTGTTGTGGATGTAGTGGGGGGGGGGGGGCTCGCCTAGCACCTGAGCATACTTTTGTCAGGCGAGAATATGCAGTGCGACTAGATAGGATTTATGTAATGTGGGGTATAGAGGTGAGGGACGTGCAAATGGTCGATGTAGGTTTCTCAGATCACAGAGCGGTAATAGCTGACTTGCAGTGAGAAGGAGTGATCAGAGTTCATGTGGGATATTGGAAGTTGAATGTAGGATTGCTTAGGGGTGAGGATGGGGGTGTGGGGTTCGAAGAATGGTGGGGTAGGGTCACTGAGGGTAGGGATAGGGTACTGCAGCTCTTTGACTGGTGATAGTTGAAAACAAAGCCTTGCATTGCGACCTATTTCCGAGGCAGAGGGAGGGAGGAAGCGAGGTGGCACTACGGGTTACAAAATTATTTGGAATCACAGCTGAAGGATTGTTACGACAGGGGATGGTGTGGGGGTGGCGAAGTGGAATCTATAAGGGATAGACTTTCGGACATCCGCAACTAACGGTTTAATGGGATATGTTATCGTTCAGGATTGGAGGACGTGACAAGCCGTCTGGGTTTGTGTTAAGGAAGTTCCGAGAACGTTGTGCTGTGACTACCATGTTGCGATTAGTGGCAAGCTCTGGGGTGGGGGGATACCAGCTTGGCACGGTTTTCACCACTACAGAAAGCATGAGCTATTACGCTGATGCTTGGCTTCGGGAAAAACGGAGGGGGCGGGTGGGTATCGGTTTGCGAGGTTTGGCCGGGGAGGGTCGAAATGTACTGGGGACGAAGCTTAGAGAGAGGATGGAGGAGGATATACGTGAGGAGGAGGTAGTGGAGGCAATTTTTGGGGTGCACACTGGCAAGACGCCGGGCATTGATGGGTTACCGATTGAATTTTAAAGGACGCATTGGGGTTGCATTAGGCATCTATTTGTCGGGGTTCTAAATATGCTGGCAGATGGGAGGATGGGTCAGTCCCAGCGAACAGGTGTTGTAGTGTTGGTTCCTAAGAAGGGTGACAGACTTGGCCTGAGTGCTTAGAGGCAATTTCTTTAATGTTTGTAGATTATAAGGTTTTTGAGAGGATACTGGGCAATCGTTTCAAGAGGGCCCTGGGGTCGGTATTACATGTGGGACAGTATGGAATTCCTGGGAGACGTATGAGAGAGGGGCATGGACGTATCAAAGATTTCCTGGAGGGGGTGGGGGAGGAGGTGTTCTTGGTTTAGACTGGGAAAATGAGTATGATTGTGTGGATAGGGGTTTTATGCATGAATGTTTGTTTGGCTTGTGTTTTGGTGCGAAAGTGGTGGGTTGGGTAGAAACATTGTATGCCGTGGCAATGATGAGGGTTCAGGTGAATGGACGACTGGGGAGCAATATATGCATGGAACGAGGTTTGAGGCAGGGATGCCCGCTTTCCCCAATCTTGTTTGCATGTGTCCAAAATCCGTTGTATGAGCTGGTGGATCATGGGTGGAGGAGGGGGTGTGATAATCATTCAGGGGAGGGGTGTATAGTGGAGTATGTTGATGATACGACGGTTTTGATTAGTGCATGGGAGGATTTCATCTACGTGGGCGAGGTCATCGAAAAGTTTGGGGTCGCAACAGGTATGAGGGTTAACAGGTGTAAGTCGATGTTGCTAGAGGTGGGGAGCTGGGTGGGAGGGAAAATGGGCGAGGGGTTTGGATGGACATGTGTGGATAAGATTAGGATTTGTGGGATTACGTTTTTGGCAGACAAACAGGCAAGCAGGGAGGTTAATTTGGTGGCAGTACGGGACAAGGTGCTGGGTAGATTACGTGGATTACAAGCTGGGGATTCCTCGTTGCACTAACGGGTGATGATCGTGAATTCGCTTGTGTATAGTAAAGTCTGGGGAGTAGTAGCTGTTTATCCTTTGAGGGCCTGTGACGTAACGGAGATACAGAGGAGGGCGTTGAGGTATGTGTGGGGATATGGACGGGCATGGTTGAGACATGAGGTGGTAATGTCTGGAGTATGAGCAGGGGGTTTAGGTTTGCTAGCTTTGGGACCTAGGGTGAGAGCAATATATGTATGGGCATGTTACTTGAGACTAGGGGGGACTTGAGGATATAGCGTGGGGGAGGTTGGAAGAGAAGTCCGATGTTGGTGGCGTGGAAAGGAACTAGAGGCGTGTGAAGACTTGCTGAGATTCATGTTAAAAGTGAGGGATGTCCATGGTATGCATGTAGGAAGGCTGATGAATGTAGGATTTCGGCAGGAAGCATATACCAGCCAAGGCGCGGGAGGTGGTGTACAGATTTATGATGGGGATCCTGACGTCAAAGGTAATGTTATGGAAAATGGGTTTTGTTGAGGATGCAACCTGCGTGCATTGTGGTGATGAAGAAACAGCTTTTCACGCAGTGTATTTTTGTCCATCCCTAGAAGAGGTAAGGTTGTGGATGCGAGGTGTTTTCGGATTGTTGGGAGGGGGAGGGTGGCTATGTTAAGGGCGTACTCCTTGACGTGGATGGGGTGACACAAGATATGGCATGAGCCTTAAGATATATCATCCTGGACAATTTGTACATGTCCTGGGGAATGCGTGAGGTACGGAGCACTGGTAGGATCGGGGCGTTGGCCGCACGTTTTTACAGAACAATGTGCAGAAACAGAAGCGTCTATGGTAGTAGGTGGGTTGCGTTTTTTCCTGAGGGGTATCGCGGTGTGACGGTGGTAAAACTTCGCGGATTAATTGGAACAGGACGGCAATGGGCTGGTGGACAGCGATGATCTGGCGTGAGAGTGGACTGAGTAGTAGTATGACAAGGGTGGAAGGAAGGGGGAGAGGGTTGGTTCTGGTATGTTATTGGTGTGGATGAGCAATAGCTTCGCCAGTTGCATTAGTTGCAACGTTGGTTGTTTTGTTTATCTAAGTTGCAATAATAAACATGTCTGCTTTTGTATGATTAGTTATCCATTATAGCGTTGTGGAGTCTCTACTGAACGGTATGCTTTACATGTACTGTGTTCCACTTAACGTACTTTGCTTATGCCTGTTGTCCTGTGCACCCGGGGATACCTGGGTTTTGTAGAGGACTCTGTTATCATGTGTTAATTAACCTTTGAAGTTATATTGTGAGGATATCTGGCAGTTGTCACTGTTTTATGTTGTGCATAACAAAATACTGCATTCCTCTCAGCGTGTCAGCGTGCCTCGTTGTGCTCCCGGTTTTCTGGTGTTTTCACGGTCGCTCTTACGTGCTAGAACTTTAATTTGTGTCATCAATCCTATACGATACATCCCTCTAGCGCCTGGAACCAATCTTGGGCGGAAAACATTATATACTGAGAAAAAAAAAGGAGAATTGTGTGCACTACCTAACAGAGTTTACTGCCAGAGGGGAATCATAGGCCTGTCCCGTGTGGAAAAATAATAATAATTGAACTTTGTGTCAGAGGAAAGAAAGTCTCCCTGAAAGCATTGAGTATACATAGTGTATAGTGTATACTACAGTGGCTCCCTAGTATATTGACGATAAAGGCTAAAGTGTCATTTGAAAACAGGTGAATTTGTAAATGAAGTGATAAGCCTATAGAGGCAGGTGCCAGAAGTCGCCAGGAACTTACCACAGGTCAGCTGTTTTTAATAATCTTCCTGGCCTGCTAGTGTACTCGCATATAATCTAGTGATACCAGTGAATAGCAGAATACAGTGTTGTAGTAGCAACTAACCAGTATTATAATGGTACTTAGTGGAGTGAAGTGACTTTCATTAGTTAATTTTTCTTGAATACCAGACGTTACTGTGAATTTCATATAACCTGTAGTTACCAGCGGTCGCAATATACACAACGAGAAGCAATTATTACTACAGAAAAAGCGCCCTTCCTCCAAAATTTGCACCAGTCAACTATAGTGATAATATAGCATTTATTGTGGTGGAGACGGAAAAAAAAAAAAAAAAAAAAAATAGAGAAGCTAGATACAGCGATTGATAAACAAGGGTGGAGGCTCGACCGTTCGTCATTGTAGGAGTGCCAGCAGTCACCGGCTCTTCAACACGCAAGTTATACTTTTGTATCAATCAAATCACATATTACTCGGGTAGATAATTTCCAGTAGATCCTTCATGTGTTAGCTCAAATCACCGACCAGTATGGTTTAAATAAGTGACCCACTGATCAGATCAGATAGACTGGTCCGAACCCTTGACTGGTCCGAACCCTTGACTGGTCCGAACCCTTGACTGGTCCGAACCCTTGACTGGTCCGAACCCTGGACTGGTTTCAAACGGTTTCGTTGTGCACCACCTAGAGGGGTTAATAGAATATTCAAGAGGTTGCTAGTAGAATTGCAGTAAATCAACCATTCAAATCATTATGAAGCTGTGTGTAGTCTGTGGTCAGTCAAACAAACGGGCTTCCACATGCATAAATTGTCATTTCTGTGGAAATTGGTGTCACGCCCCTTGTGCAGATATCCAAGAACTAGCTACAAGCAGTATTAAAACAGGGAAGTGTTTTTGGGTATGCCCAAATGAGATAAATCTGTGGACTAAAATCACAAGGGTATTAAAAGAGGTCAACATCAAAGCTGCTTTCATAGAAAACCTGGAAGCTTTCTACAACAGATGGGAACATAAAAAGTCCGGGCTGAATGGTACTGCCCTTGATACTGGCCATGTAGTCAGAAACTGTAAGGCTGGAGATGATGTCCTGGTAGTCAGTAAATGGGGGGCTGATAGTGCTGTCCTGGGAGACAGTAATGGGGAAGCTGGAGGTGCTGTCCTGGGAGACAGTAATGGTGAAGCTGGAGGTGCTGTCCTGGGAGACAGTAATGGTGAAGCTGGAGATGCTGTCCTGGGAGACAGTAATGGGGAAGCTGGAGATGCTGTCCTGGGAGACAGTAATGGTGAAGCTGGAGATTTTGTCCAGGTAGTCGGGAATTATACGCAGGAAGGAATACATATAAATGACCCCATAGGGGACAGGAGCCATAGTAGGGAAACAAGTGTAGTCAAAGATAAGATAAAACCAATATTGCAAACTAGAAATACCGCAGGAAATAGCAAACAAGAGGACTCCACTAGCAATAGTGAGGATATATTACCAAAAACAAATGGTGGGAGCTCCATTGTTGGTGCTAGGGAGGATAGAAGTAAGACAGGGAAACATGCACCAACAGGGAATACAGTCACAGAAACCCAAGGCAAACGGAAACCAAGCCTGTGCACATACTATGCACTCGGTATCTGCTGGCATGGGAAATCTGGAAAAACAGATGGGACGTGCAACTATGACCACCCTAGGAAATGCCATGCCCATATGACAACAGGAAAATGCAAACTCCCTTCCTGTAAGCTTTTTTACCCTGAACTGTGTACCTCTTCAGTACAGGAAAGACTGTGCTATAACTTAAATTGCCAGGCATTCCATCTAAAGGGGACAAAAAGATACAAAACATCCAGGCCATGGGAAAACCTGGGTAGCCACAGCCACTCAAGAGGGAGAGGTTTTTTAGTGCCAGGAAGGAAAAAAAACTGGCAGGAAATGGCAGAAATCGTACACCAAATCCAGTCATTCCTGGAGTGGAACCACAGTCGATGGCCTCCACTCCAAACCAACAGATACAGATACTAATGCCGGAAAAAAAATCCCCCCCAGTACCAACAATACCACCAGTCCGATAACATTCTTCTTTGCAAATATACAGGGTCTAAAGCCAGCAACAAACAACAAAATACCTTTCATCCGTGGACTGCTTGCAGAGGCAAAGGCAATGTTCGCGGCTTTCACTGAGACCCACATAAAGGATCACTTGGACAACGAAATATGGATCCCAGGTTACAACCTACACAGATGTGACAGAGTGAACAGGCAAAAGGGGGGGGTTGGCCTGTACATTGCAGAGTCACTTGTTTGCACATAACTGCTAAATGCCTCAAATGATGTAGTGGAAGTTTCAGCAGTAAAGGTCGAGAACCAAAACCTAGTCATTGTGATAGTCTACAAGCCTCCGGATGCAACATCCCAGCAATTCCAGGAACAGCTGTTAAAAATTGACCACTGTCTGGAAAACCTTCCAGCTCCTGCACCCAACATCTTGCTCCTGGGGGATTTCAACTTAAGGCACCTAAAATGGAGGAATATAGCAAATAATATTGTTGCAGTAATAACACCAGGAGGCAGCTCTGATGAAAACTCACACTCACGCGAGCTTTTAAATCTCTGCACAAAATTCAATTTAAACCAGCAAATAATAGAGCCTACTAGACTGGAGAATACACTAGACCTCATCTTCACTAACAATGATGATCTGATAAGAAATATCACCATATCAAAAACAATATACTCAGATCACAACATAATTGAGGTTCAGTCATGTATGCGCGGAGCCCCAGACCGACATAATGAGATTAGTCACGAGGGAGCATTCACCAAATTCAACTTCAATAACAAAAACATAAAGTGGGACCAAGTAAACCAAGTCCTAACCGATATAAGCTGGGAAGATATACTAAGCAACACAGACCCCAACTTATGCCTAGAACAGATTAACTCGGTGGCACTCGATGTATGCACAAGGCTTATTCCTCTAAGAAAAAGGAGGAGTAGATGTAAAACAGAAAGAGACAGGCGCTCCCTTTACAGGCGACGGAAAAGAATAACAGAGCGGCTAAAAGAGGTCAATATATCTGAAATGCGTAGGGAGACACTGGTCAGAGAAATAGCAAGCATCGAACTTAAGCTAAAAGAATCCTTTAGGAGTCAGGAATCGCGAGAAGAACTAAAAGCCATAAATGAAATCGAAAGAAACCCAAAGTATTTCTTCTCCTATGCCAAATCAAAATCGAGAACAACGTCCAGTATTGGGCCCCTACTTAAACAAGATGGGTCCTACACAGATGACAGCAAGGAAATGAGTGAGCTACTCAAGTCCCAATATGACTCAGTTTTTAGCAAGCCGCTAACCAGACTGAGAGTCGAAGATCAAAATGAATTTTTTATGAGAGAGCCACAAAATTTGATTAACACAAGCCTATCCGATGTTATCCTGACGCCAAATGACTTCGAACAGGCGATAAATGACATGCCCATGCACTCTGCCCCAGGGCCAGACTCATGGAACTCTGTGTTCATCAAGAACTGCAAGAAGCCCCTATCACGAGCCTTTTCCATCCTATGGAGAGGGAGCATGGACACGGGGGTCGTCCCACAGTTACTAAAAACAACAGACATAGCCCCACTCCACAAAGGGGGCAGTAAAGCAACAGCAAAGAACTACAGACCAATAGCACTAACATCCCATATCATAAAAATCTTTGAAAGGGTCCTAAGAAGCAAGATCACCACGCATCTAGAAACCCATCAGTTACACAACCCAGGGCAACATGGGTTTAGAACAGGTCGCTCCTGTCTGTCTCAACTATTGGACCACTACGACAAGGTCCTAAATGCACTAGAAGACAAAAAGAATGCAGATGTAATATATACAGACTTTGCAAAAGCCTTCGACAAGTGTGACCATGGCGTAATAGCGCACAAAATGCGTGCTAAAGGAATAACAGGAAAAGTCGGTCGTTGGATCTATGATTTCCTCACTAACAGAACACAGAGAGTAGTCGTCAACAGAGTAAAGTCCGAGGCAGCTACGGTGAAAAGCTCTGTTCCACAAGGCACAGTACTCGCTCCCATCTTGTTCCTCATCCTTATATCCGACATAGACAAGGATGTCAGCCACAGCACCGTGTCTTCCTTTGCAGATGACACCCGAATCTGCATGACAGTGTCTTCCATTGCAGACACTGCAAAGCTCCAGGCAGACATCAACCAAATCTTTCAGTGGGCTGCAGAAAACAATATGAAGTTCAACGATGAGAAATTTCAATTACTCAGATATGGTAAACATGAGGAAATTAAATCTTCATCAGAGTACAAAACAAATTCTGGCCACAAAATAGAGCGAAACACCAACGTCAAAGACCTGGGAGTGATCATGTCGGAGGATCTCACCTTCAAGGACCATAACATTGTATCAATCGCATCTGCTAGAAAAATGATAGGATGGATAATGAGAACCTTCAAAACTAGGGAGGCCAAGCCCATGATGACACTCTTCAGGTCACTTGTTCTATCTAGGCTGGAATATTGCTGCACACTAACAGCACCTTTCAAGGCAGGTGAAATTGCCGACCTAGAAAATGTACAGAGAACTTTCACGGCGCACATAACGGAGATAAAACACCTCAATTATTGGGAGCGCTTGAGGTTCCTAAACCTGTATTCCCTGGAACGCAGGAGGGAGAGATACATGATTATATACACCTGGAAAATCCTAGAGGGACTAGTACCGAACTTGCACACGAAAATCACTCATTACGAAAGCAAAAGACTTGGCAGACGATGCACCATCCCCCCAATGAAAAGCAGGGGTGTCACTAGCACGTTAAGAGACCATACAATAAGTGTCAGGGGCCCGAGACTGTTCAACTGCCTCCCAGCACACATAAGGGGGATTACCAACAGACCCCTGGCAGTCTTCAAGCTGGCACTGGACAAGCACCTAAAGTCAGTTCCGGATCAGCCGGGCTGTGGCTCGTATGTTGGTTTGCGTGCAGCCAGCAGCAACAGCCTGGTTGATCAGGCTCTGATCCACCAGGAGGCCTGGTCTCAGACCGGGCCGCGGGGGCGTTGACCCCCGGAACTCTCTCCAGGTAAACTCCAGGTATATGCACTTTAACTTTGATGGAGTTTTTTCCTCATTTATATGAGACCTAAAACAGAGCTGTATTGGTCATTTTATGTTAGGGTGTTTTTGAATCATGACGAACATTGTAAGTCATTGTGTGCACTACATATTGTTAGTTGTACAAGTTTAGATATAATATACGCGTGTGTTTCGTATATATGTAGGAAAGCATATATGTGAAAGGTGGATAAGGTACAGGGGATGGGACATGGCTACAGTCGGTGGCATGTGTATTTATTGTGGTACTGTTAAGTTTTTGGTATTGTATTTTACCTGTTAGGACTGTTGGTGTCTTGGCGCCAGTGAGCTTATGTATAGCACTATGTATACACTGTAAAATGTTTTTTGAAAAAGCATTTAAAATGTTAAGATAGCAGCTGGCTTTTTTCACTACCGCAGAGTTGTTATTGTCTTTAATGTAATATGTTCTTAGGTTTAAATTAGTTTGATTAGTTTATAAGTTAAATAAACAATGGTGAAATGTTGGTCCAGTGGCTAACGCGACTGTCTGGACTTTTGAGACTCTCTGATCGCGGGTTCTATCCCCGCCCGTGGTATGGTTTGTTTGCAATCGTGCCATTACGATTTCGTGAGTCATGTTAACGGCTTTGAGGGGACTTGAGGTAGAGTTCGTCACGGCCACGCTAGCTGGAGATTCGTCTGTAAAAACTTGCATTTGTGGTCACAGTGGTGCCTATGCTAACCTTCCTATGGTGTAGAAATATACCTAGTTGGACGAATCTTATTGTGACTAGCTGGCCCAGTGGCTAACACGACGGTCTGGAGTTTTGAGACTCTCTGACCGCGGGTTCTATCCCCACCCGTGGTATGATTTGTTTGCAAACGTGCCATTACGATTTCGTGAGTCGTGAAATGTTGTACATTTTGGTGAACTGGGGTAAATAGGGAGGGGGAGGGGGGGGGGTAGTTATACTGCTTGCATTTTTGCGGCTGTAATTTTACTGTGTGTATATTGGAATTTGCAGATGGGAAGGGGTAAGAGGATTCTGTATTTTGTCTTACTTGCATATTTATATTTTGTTGTAATGGAATTATTTATAATGGTAGTATAGATCTATCAGCTGCATGAAGTGTCTGTACTTGACATTACTGCATATTGCAGTGTTTAGATAATGATAAGTCTGTCGATGATCTGATGCTGTATACTTTTGTTTAGTTAATGTATTGTATGTTTTTAAATAAAATATAAGAAAAAATTATTTGTATTAGAAATCATTATAAATTGTAAAGTTTAAATAAAAATTCTTTACGTTACGAACCAACTTTACTTTCACCTTCATCCCGCAGTCATATAATTTCCTTCTATTTAGTTAATTTGTTAAAGTTCTAATCAGTGAAAATATTTGTATTAAAAGAAAATGCTTCTTAACGTGTTGGTGACAGGTAATTCTTATAACATATTCATCAGCACGACTTGTAAAGTTAACAGTACATTAAACACAGGTTGTACAAAGACACTTTGAGAAGAGCAACCTATTATTACACCGTTTCGTCAAAGGACAGTAATATCAAAACTCTCTTTGATAGAGCTCTCCTTGAGCGAAACATCATAACGGCTTGCTCTGCTCAAAGTGTCTTTGCTTTCCAGGCATACTATGATAACCTGGCTTGCAACTCTGGCAACTGCCGCTTCTCTCATCAGCTACTTTCACTCCACATGGGTCATAGGTTAGTCCTCAGTCCTCTCCTGGATACCTGTCCGTGAGGTAATGCTGGTATTCTCTTCCATAAGTCCCTCGCATGTCAGCTCCATAATAGGATTTAGTAATTTAAAGGAATCATTTATATTGTGTTTATGTGTCTGGTAGTGGTTTGTTCTTCAGGAAACTGGACTAGACTCTAATGACACGAGGCTTACCGGGTATAGGTTTAGTAGTTCCACGTTCAGTGGGCCGGGAGCTTGAGTCCCTATAAAGTCTTTCATCAGTGTTATTGCATAGTCTGCTCAAGGACAGTATTGTACTTCTCGTAGGTCGAAAACATTGTGTCATAGTATAGGAATCGTGAGTCTGTGATGTGCAATGACTACAGCCTACAGTGATTGGTCTGCAGTGACTGCGGCCTACAGTGACTGGTCTGCAGTGATTGTGGTCTGCGGTGACTGTAGTCTGCAGGGGTTGTAGTGTACAATGACTATAGTCTTCAGTGACTATGATATATTATGTATCCAGGAAATCCAGGTATGGTACTTTTAATCTACAGAGACTTTTGTCTACAACGATTATTATCTTTAATAACAGTTACCTACCCTTACTGTGATCTACAACTGGCAGTGAGCAGACTTTATTGAGACAGAATCTAGTTTCAGTCAAGTTTTTTCTTATACGTTCCCCATGCAAACAAATATACGTATACAGAAACAAAGAACATTCTATGACCAGCAAGGGATCAAACCAGACCACTGTTGCCTTAGACCGCTACACCACCATGGCACATAACGTTTGACAGCTAGTTACATTTCAAATCTTCGACTCGCTGAGATTCAAGAGTGACTGCTCACTCGCTGAGATTCAAGAGTGACTGCTCACTCGCTGAGATTCAAGAGCGACTGCTCACTCGCTGAGATTCAAGAGTGACTGCTCACTCGCTGAGATTCAAGAGCGACTGCTCACTCGCTGAGATTCAAGAGTGACTGCTCACTTGCTGAGATTAAAGAGTGGCTGCTCACTCGCTGAGATTCAAGAGTGACTGCTCACTCGTTGGTACTCAAGAGTGACTGCTCACTCTCTGAGATTCAAGAGTGACTGCTCACTCGCTGAGATTCAAGAATGACTACTCACTTGCTCCTTTAACTCGAGACCCTCTAAGGGTTTAAGGTCAGTGGTCATTACGCTGAGGTCACTGGTCACGTGCGGTCATACCTGCCTAAGCTCTTGGGAGTTAGCGTGGGCTGTTACCAAGCACCATGACTTGTTGTAGTGCTTTAGATTCTCAGGTTCAAGTGTTGAAGAAGGAGATTCTACTTCTTCAGGAGGAAAATAGGAAGCTGAAGCTTCGCATAGATGAGTTTGGGAGTGAGTGTGAGAAGGATTTAGCTGGTAAAGAGGAAATGGTCACCAGCAGTGATAGTGGCAGCCGCTTTAGGTGGCAAGTGGTTCACAGTTCAGGAAGAAGGAAGATGAGGAGAGTTAATAGAGAAGATGTGAAGGTAGGAAATCGATTCTCTGTTCTCCAAGACGAATGTACTTCAGTGGTTAGTGAGGTTGAAGGTACCACTGATTCCCCTGCTCATCAAGGTAAGAATATTTTAATAGTATGCTTTTTGTAACAGAGACAGAAAGGTCAGACAGAGAGTGTGCCTTCCTGGAGCTGGTGTTGGTGACATAGTCAGCAGGTTGGATAATATTACGGCAGGTAATGGGAACAAGCCCATTATCTGTCTTAGTGCTGGGGGTAATGACATTGGGAAGGGCAGGAGAGTGGAGCTGCTGGATAAGTACAGGTCAGCCATAGAAGTAGTTAGGTCTAAGGGAGGGATCCCAGTCATATGTAGCATCTTGCCTAGAAAGGAAGTGGGCAATGAATGGATGTCTAGGGTATAAATTGCTGGCTAGACAGGTACTGCAAGGAACTTGCAATCCCATTCATTGATAACTGGGGTTTATTCTTTGGCAAATATGATATGTATGGAAGGGATGGGGTTCATCTCTCTGGGGATGGAGTGGTTGCATTAGCCAATTTGACTGAGAGAGTAATTGATGACTTCTCTAGGAATTTAAACTGATAGATTATAGAGGTATGGGTGTTTGTGAGAAACAGTCAGGCTGCAGCATTAGGGTTAAAAACAGTAGTTATTACTGGGATACCTCAGGGATATGTTTAAAAGACAATATTCAAAATAAAGTTGCTAGTAATGGCAAATCAAGTGATCAACAAACAAAGAAGACGGCCAAGCAAAAATCTGGGACAGAGATTTGATTGCAGTTATCTGGGTAATTCCATGATATATTGAAACTAAGTGATTTGTGATCACTTTCCCCAAGCTCACCATTAACCTCAAGATTATTAATTAGTGAATCTTTGTTGGCAAGAACCAAGTCAAGCAGATTGTTTCCTCTAGTTGGTTCTGCCACAACCTATTCTAAAAAGCAATCCTGAACCGTATCAAGAAAGTCACTAGTCTCAAGATTTCCTGTCATATTGCTCCAATTAATTTGTCTAAAGTTAAAATCTCCTATTATCACAACATTTTCATATCTAGATGCAAAAAAAAAAAAAAACAGCGTACTGACCTCCCTATCAAGGTTTATGGGCCAATAAATCACACCCAAAATTATTTTGCCACTCCCTCGAGAAACTGTAGCCAAACAGATTCTGTGTTCGATGTTTCTAATCTTATATCATGTCTAAGACTACAATTTAAATTTTCTCTGACATACATTGCCTCACCACCACCCTTCCTGTTGACCCTATCAGTGTGGAATAGTTTATAACCCTGTATGTTGCATTCGGAAGGCATTTCTCTATCTTTCAGGTTGAACCAGGTCTCTGTTATACCAATAATATCTATATTACGTACACTTGCAAGTAATCTTAGCTCATCTATCTTATTTCTTATACTCCTACTATTTGTATAGTAAACCTTAAGGGAGCTAGTCACTCGTTGCCCTCTACTATCTCTCTTTGTTTGTCGATCAATTGATTTGCCATTACTAGCAACTTTATTTTGTATATTGTCTTTTAAACATATCCCTGAGGTATCCCGGTAATAACTGCTGTTTTTAACCCTAATGCTGCAGCCTGATTGTTTCCCACAAACACCCATACCTCTATAATCTATCAGTTTAAATTCCTAGACAAGTCATCAATTACCCTCTCAACTGAATTGGCTAATGCAACCACTCAATCCCCAGAGAGATGAACCCCATCCCTTGCATACATATCACGTTTGCCAAAGGATAGGTCCCAGTTATCAATGAATGGGATTGCAAGTTTCTTGCAGTACCTGTCTAGCCAGCAATTTATACCAATTACCCTAGACATCCATTCATTGCCCACTCTCTTTCTAGGCAAGATGCTATATATGACTGGGATTCCTCCCTTAGACCTAACTACCATCCCGGCCGGGGTATGGTTTGGTTTACTTCTATGGCTAACCTGTACTTATCTAGCAGTTCCTCTCTGCTGCCCCTCCCAATAACATTACCCCCAGCACTAAGACAGATAATGGGCTTGTTCCCATTACCTGCCATAATATTATCCAACCTGCTGACTATGTCACCAACACCAGCTCCAGGAAGGCACACTCTCTGTCTGACCTTTCTGTCTCTGTTACAAAATGCAAAGTCCATATATCTTACCTGAGAATCGCCTTCTATTAAAATATTCTTACCTTGATTAGCAGGGGAATCAGTGGTATCTTCAACCTCACTAACCACTGAAGTACACTCGTCTTGGAGAACAGAGAATCGATTTCCTGCCTTCACATCTTCTCTATTAACTCTTCTCATCTTCCTTCTTCCTGAACTGTGAACCACTTGCCACTTAAAGCGGCTGCCACTATCACTGCTGGCGACCATTCCTTTCTTATCAGCTAAATCCTTTCCACACTCGCTCCCAAAGTCATCTATGCGAAGCTTCAGCCTCCTATTTTCCTCCTGAAGAAGTAGAAACTCCTTCTTCAACACTTGAACCTGAGATTCTAAAACACTGCAACAAGCCATGGTGCTTGGTAACAGGGCTATAAACTATTCCACACTGATAGAGTCAACAGGAAGGGTGGTGGAATGGTGATGTGTGTCAGAGAAAGTTTAAATTGTTGTCTTAGACATCATATAAGATTAGAAATATCTGGAGGTTACCTGGAGGTTATTCCGGGGATCAACGCCCCCGCGGCCCGGTCCATGACCAGGCCTCCCGATGGATCAGGGCCTGATCAACTAGGCTGTTACTGCTGGCCGCACGCAGTCCAACGTACGAGCCACAGCCCGGCTGATCCGGCACTGACTTTAGGTATCTGTCCAGCTCTCTCTTGAAGGCAGCCAGGGGTTTATTGGCAATTCCCCTAATGCTTGATGGGAGGCTGTTGAACAGTTTTGGGCCCTGGACACTTATGGTGTTTTCTCTTAGTGTACCAATGGCGCCCCTACTTTTTATTGGCGGCATTTTGCATCGCCTGCCCAGTCTTTTACTTTCGTAGGGAGTGATTTCTGTGTGCAGATTTGGGACCATTCCTTCCAAGATTTTCCAAGTGTAGATTATGATATATCTCTCCCTCCTGCGTTCCAACGAGTACAAGTCAAGTGCTTCCAAGCGTTCCCAGTAGTTAAGGTGCTTGACAGAACTTATACGTGCAGTAAAGGATCTCTGTACACTCTCTAGATCTGCGATTTCACCTGCTTTGAATGGAGATGTTAATGTACAGCAGTATTCCAGCCTAGAGAGAACAAGTGATTTGAAAAGGATCATCATGGGCTTGGCATCTCTCGTTTGAAAGTTCTCATTATCCATCCTATCATTTTCTTTGCACGTGCGATCGTGGCACTGTTGTGATCCTTGAAAGTGAGATCCTCAGACATTACTACTCCCAGGTCCCTTACATTATTTTTCCGCTCTATTGTATGGCCGGAGTCAGTAGTATACTCTGTTCTAGTTATTATCTCCTCCAGTTTTCCATAACGGAGTAGTTGGAATTTGTCCTCATTGAACATCATTGAACATATCGAACACAGAATCTGTTTGGTTACAGTTTTTCGAGGGATGTGACAAATTAATTTAGGGTGTGAATTATAGCCCCCCAAACCTTGATAGGGAGCGCAGTAAGCTGTTATGGGTCGAAATTCATAAGGCATCTAGATATGAAAATGATGCGATAATGGGAGATTTTAATTTTAGACAAATTGATTGGAACAATATGACAGGAAATCTTGAGACCAGTGACTTTCTTGATACGGTTCATGATTGCTTTTTAGAACAGGTAGTGACAGAACCAACTAGAGGAAACAATCTGCTTGACTTGGTTCTTGCCAACAAAGATTCACTAATTAATAATCTTGAGGTTAATGATGAGCTTGGGGAAAGTGATCACAAATCACTTAGTTTCTATATATCATGGAATTACCCAGATAACTGCAGTCAAATCTCTGTCCCAGATTTTCGCTTGGCTGACTTCATGGGACTGAAAAATTACCTTGGTGGGCTAAATTGGGATGTCCTGATTATGGGTCAGGTAGGTGATCTTGGTTTCCAATATGAAGTTTTTCAGAGCATAGTTCTAGCTGCCCAGACAACTTTTGTTCCGAGGATGAAAATTAGATCTAACAAAAATGATCCCAAATGGATGAACAATAGATTAACACATCTCATTGGTCAAAAGAGAGGCATATATAGTCGTATCAAAAGAGGAGAGGGGAAGTTAAGAAATCAGTATATTCAATTAAAGAGAGAAATAAGGAAAGGAATAAGAAACGCGAAAAAGTAATATATTAAGCTAAGGTCGCAAGGGATTCAAAGACTAACCCAAAAGGATTCTTTCAGGTATACAGAAGTAAGATTAGGGACAAGATTGGCCCACTTAAGAGTAACTCTGGTCAGATCACTGACAGTGATAAGGATATGAGTGAATTCTCAATGCCTACTTCCTCTCAGCTTTCATCCAGGAAAATACTAGTGATATTCCTGAAATAATAGATTATGTAGAACAGGATGATAAACTATGTACGACTGCAGTAACTAGTGACATGGTCCTCAGACAAATAGAGAAACTAAAACCTAACAAATCCCCAGGTCCTGATGAACTGTTTGCAAGGGTGTTAAAGGAACGTAAAGAGGAACTTAGCATACCTTTGGCTAATCTTTTCAACATATCACTACAAACTGGCATAGTGCCTGATAAGTGGAAAATGGCAAATGTAATACCTATTTACAAGGCAGGTGACAGGTTCTTAGCTTCAAACTATAGACCAATAAGCCTTACCTCCATAGTGGGAAAATTTATGAAATCAATAATTGCTGAAGCAATTTGTAGCCGTCTTGATAGGCACAGATTGATTAATGAATCTCAACACGGTTTTACAGAGGGGCGTGCCTCTCTTACAAATTTACTAACTTTTTTCACTAAGGTGTTTGAGGAGGTAGATCATGGTAATGAATATGATATCGTGTTTTTGGACTTCAGTAAGGCTTTCGATAGAGTTCCACACCAGAGGCTATTGAGGAAACTTAAGGCACACGGAAAAGGAGGAGAATTTTTTTTCCTGTGTAAAGGCATGGCTGACAAATAGACAGCAAAGACTTTGCATAAATGGGGAGAAGTCAGAATGGGGGCACGTCACAAGTGGTGTTCCTCATGGGTAAGTGTTGGGCCCGTTGTTGTTTACAATTTACATAAAAGACATAGAAGAGGGAATAAATAGGGACATAAGCAAATTTGCTTATGACACCAAAATAGGCTGTCCAATACAGTCTAATGAGGACACTAGAGCACTCCAGGATGATTTGAATAGACTGATGCAGTGGTCGGAGAAGCGGCAGATGCAGTTTAATATTGACAAATGCAAAGTTCTAAATGTTGGACAGGTAAATAACCATGCCACATATATACTAAATAATGTAGATCTTAATACTACTGATTGCAAAAAGGATTTAGGAGATCTGGTTAGCAGTAATCTTAAACCAAAACAACAGTGCATTAGTGTTCGCAATAAAGCTAATACAATTCTTGGCTTCATATCTAGAAGTATAAATATTAGAAGTCCTCAGGTTGTTCTTCAACTCTATATATCCTTGGTTAGGCCTCATTTAGACTATGCTGCTCAGTTCTGGCCACCGTATTACAGAATGGATATAAATGCTCTGGAAAATGTACATAGGAGGATGACAAAGACGATCCCATGTATTAGAAATCTTCCCTATGAGGATAGACTGAGGGCCCTGAATCTGCACTCTCTCGAAAGGCGTAGAATTAGGGGATATATGATCGAGGTGGATAAATGGAAAACAGGAATAAATAAAGAGGAAATAAATAGCATGCTGAAAATTTTCAGCCAAGAAAGGACTCGCAGCAATGGTTTCAAGTTGGAAAAATCCATATTCAGGAAGGATATTGGAAAGCACTGGTTTGGTAGTAGAGCTGTGGATGAGTTATACAAACTCCCGAGTACAGTTATTGAGGCTAAAACGTTGTATAGTTTTAAAAATAGGTTAGATAAATACATGAGAGGTTGTGGGTGTGTGTGAGTTGGACCTGACTAGCTTGTGCTGCTGGGTCTGGTGCAGTGCTCCTTTCTTTAGTGGAGGTGACCAGACTGGGTGGGTCATTGGGCTTATCCTGGGGGGTGGGTCATCGGGCTAATCCTGGAGTGGGACATGGACCTGCTCCGCATGGGTCAGTAGGCCTGTTGCAGTGTTCCTTCTTTCTTATGTTCTTATGATCTTAAGATAACAAAAATATATAAATTGTAAAAATAATAATTATTATTATTATTGAGGTGAGGGAGATTCATTTCTCTTCTCCCTGAATATTTGTGTCACTGGTGCCACAGGCCGCAAGGTCAGCCTTCTCGCTTACAAGGGTGCCACTGTAGTTGGCTTAAAATTTAAACATACTGATCTACTTATTTTACATTCCTAGATCAACTTAACTATGTAATTATACTCAAGACTTTGCATTATATTTATTAATAAAGCCTGACAACAAAACTAGCCTTACAATTAAGACTTTCGGAGTGAAGACTTGGCACCATGGTAACACCCCACCAGCTTACTCCCTTTCTGACCCCCCCTTCCCTTTAATCGCCTTCTCAACCCCTTTTACAACTTCTATAAGTGAGAAACTCATTTGACTGAGTCTTCCAGACTAGATAATATGATCGTCAATTGTGGTAAAAAAATTTAACATAATAATAATAATAATAATAATAATAATAATAATAATAATAATAATAATAATAATAATAATAATAATAATAATAATAATATCTTTATTTACTACAAGTACATGTACAAGGTAAACAGGCCTACTGACATCAATGACATACTAGACTACTATATGGAAAGCTCCTTGTTATGCAGAGCATTTCACGCAAATTAGGTCATTGTCCCAGGATGCGACCCACACCAGTCGGCTAACTCCCAGGTACCCATTTTATTGATGGGTGAACATAGACATCTGGTGTAAAGAAACACACCAAATGTTTCTACCTGCACTGGGAATCTAACACAGACCCTCACCGTGTGAAGCGAGAACTTTAGCCACCAGGCCACAGGCCTGGTTATAAAATAAAAAAAATACGAAAATTGATAGAAAATTGACGAAATTACGCTTTCGCAAATTTTGCTGAGTCAGCGATATTTACGCATCGGTGATTTTGCCCAATTTAACTCCTCTTTTAGGCCAATTATATTGTTCGAGCCGACCAAATTCTTAGCTGTTTCACTAGAATGTCTTCTATTTTATCGATTGAGCACAAGAAACTGCCTAATCACCTATTTCAACTACCCAATAAAGTGATCAGAAATTGGTAATTTGGCAAATTTCACACAAATTTCAAAATATTTCATTTTCAAAATAAGCTCAAGAATTAACAATACAGACGTTAAAGCACTATAATAACATTTTCTATATTCATTTATTACGTTTCCAGGCTATACACATTAATTCCATTTTGATTTTTTATTCAGTACATTCATTAACACACTTTAGACCCACCAGTTGACGTGTACTGGACGCGTGATGTGATTTGTTTACTCTTGAACATCGGAAAAAAATTACCATTTTCGCTACTTTGAGCTCAGTTTCAAGTTATTTTCATTCCTGAAACCAATCAAAGTCATGTTTAATTCTATAACATGAAACATTCTCTCCAATGAGACTAAGAAACCGCAAATACAACCGGAAAACTATGACAATACACTGCAAATTAGCTGCTTTAATCCAAAAACATGGTCGCAATTTTGTTTTTCTCATTATGCACTGTGTGCTACAGGATTTTTTTATATGGGGCACATTTACCACATAGACCTATTCTCGTATATCTAGGCCCAAATTTACCGCTCACAGCTTATGTGAGTGAGCTGAGCTCATGACGTAGAACTACGTCAGTATGCTGTATACCAGCGAAATGAAGCAAGAAAACAATCTGCTCGGGGTTAGGGCGTCTCTGCTCATGTGCTGCATTTTGACAAGCTCATGAATTAATTCAGGTCACCACACATTCATTTTTTAAATGACTTGTTTATTGCAGATGGAAGTGTGCGACTTGGCCAAAGATGAGAGGTCAGGGGAGGACAACCCAGCCTTCAGTGATGAGGAGGATGACCAACACAGTAAGTAAACCAATAATTATGCACAAAATTTCGAACAGGCAATAACGACATGTGTTACCGAGAAATAGATGGCAAAAAACACAGGAAATGATTCGAAGTTCAATTATGGTACTTCTATAATGCAAATGTGAGTTTGAAACAAATTCTTAGATGATCAGGAGGGCCCCAGAGTGGTAGTGGCACATCACCTGATGGCTAAATCCGATGGTGAGCAAGACGATGTATGTTCCATGATTGTGTCTGCTTCCATGGTGACATTGTGACTACTTTTTTGTGTAACTTTCTATTTTATTAAAACAATCAGAGAGGCTTCCAAATATTGATGTCTGCTGAGCTTTGGCACCATAATAATTATCTGTATATCAACCCAATCTATAACATGCCCCTCTGTGTTCTCGTGAACAATGCTTGAGTTATTCAGGTTGTCCATGTTGAATGTATATTTGTGTTTGTTGATGTTTGCAGACACACTTCTACCATTTTTTCTCCTAAATACTTCTCTTTCGCAGTGACTACACAGAATCGTGTTTTCACCGGAGGAGCTGTTTACCCCTGAAGTGTCGGATGATAAATACTTACACATGCATTTGCAGTCATACAGGAATTAGAAATTGAAGGCAATCATATTACATGTTCTTTTTCCTAAATGCTACTTAAGTGGCTAACCTGAGGAGGTTTTGACTGAAGGGCGTAAGTATGTGAAGAAACATACACACATATACAAAAAAAGTCTATTTATGCGATGTTTCGATCTAAGTAGAGTTTCTTTAAGTCAATATGAATTGAAAAATGTCGAGCGGTTAAGTCGCATGTCATATATCTGTACCTGCCTCATTTGCCTAGTTTCTGTAATTAAACAGTAAATTGTAAAGGAAAATATTCTTTTACAGAAGGTAACGTTAAGAAACAAGTAGTCGGGGAGGCTGGCAAGTCCTCCGAGAAGGACCTCACACCGGAGGAGAAACAAGAGAAGTTTTTGATCATGAAGAACATCGTCATCATCTCCATTGCTTTCACCTTACTCTTCACTAGCTTCGGTTCAATGGCTAATCTCCAGTCTTCCATTAATAAGTGAGTGAAGTACAGTAATCGATCGTCACCAGCTTCAGACATGTGTTTCTTTAAAGAATGCTAAAGTACGTCTTATTAAAACTGTGTATATATATATATATAAATATATATATATATATATATATATATACATATATATATATATATATATATTATATATATATATATATATATATATAATGTATATATATGTATGTATATATAATTTTTTTTTTGAACAAGTCGGTCGTCTCCCACCGAGGCAGGGTGACCCAAAAAAGAAAAAAAATCCCCAAAAAGAAAATACTTTCATCATCATTCAACACTTTCACCACACTCACACATTATCACTGCTTTTGCAGAGGTGCTCAGAATACAACAGTTTAGAAGCATGTACGTATAAAGATACACAACATATCCCTCCAAACTGCCAATATCCCAAACCCCTCCTTTAAAGTGCAGGCATTGTACTTCCCATTTCCAGGACTCAAGTCCGACTATATGAAAATAACCGGTTTCCCTGAATCCCTTCGCTAAATATTACCCTGCTCACACTCCAACAGATCGTCAGGTCCCAAGTATCATTCGTCTCCATTCACTCGTATCTAACACGCTCATGCACGCTTGCTGGAAGTCCAAGCCCCTCGCCCACAAAACCTCCTTTACCCCCTCTAGCCAACCCTATCGAGGACGACCCCTACCCCTCTTTCTTTCCCCTATAGATTTATATGCTTTCCATGTCATTCTACTTTGATCCATTCTCTCTAAATGACCAAACCACCTCAACAAACCCTCTTCTGCCCTCTGACTAATGCTTTTATTAACTCCACACCTTTTCCTAATTTCCACTCTCCGAATTTTCTGCATAATATTTACACCACACATTGCCCTTAGACAGGACATCTCCACTGCCTCCAACCGTCTCCTCGCTGCTGCATTTACCACCCAAGCTTCACATCCATATAAGAGTGTTGGTACTACTATACTTTCATACATTCCCTTCTTTCCCTCCATAGATAACGTTTTTTGACTCCACATATACCTCAACGCACCACTCACCATTTTTCCCTCATTAATTATATGATTAACCTCATCCTTCATAAATCCATCCGCCGACACGTCAACTCCCAAGTATCTGAAAACATTCAATTCTTCCATACTCCTCCTCCCCAATTTGATATCCAATTTTTCTTTATCTAAATCATTTGATACCCTCATCACCTTACTCTTTTCTATGTATATATATATATATATATATATATATATATATATATATATATATATATATATATATATATATATATATATATATATATATATATATATATATATTTATATATATATATATATATATATATATATATATATATATATATATATATATATATATATATATATATATATATATATATATATATATATATATATATATATGTCGTGCCGAATAGGCAGAACTTGCTATCTTGGCTTAAATAGCAACGCTCATCTTGCCATATAGGACATGTGAAAATTTGTGAATGTAATAATTTCGCCAAAATCATTCTGAACCTAACGAAAAAAAGTATATTTCACTGTGCTTGTTTAGTATTAAATTATCGTAAACAAATCTAAAATATATTTAGTTAGGTTGGGCTAAAATAAATTCCGCTTGTTACAAAAAGGTTAGGTAAGTTTTCTAAGTTCCTTTTGATACAAAATTATAAATTTATACATCAACATTAACGAAAAAAATGTATCTTTAAACGCATAAAAGAAAATTTTAGAAAGTACTTAATTTTAAATGAGTTCTTGCTAATTGACAAGTTTTACATATTCGGCACGACATATATATATATATATATATATATATATATATATATATATGTCGTGTCGAATATGTAAAACTGGTCAATTAACAAGAACTCATTTAAAATTAAATCCTTTCTAAAATTTTCTCTTATGCGTTTAAAGATATATCTTTTTCATTAATGTTAAAGTAAAAAATTTTAATTTTGCAGCAAAAGAATCTTAGAAAACTTACCTAACCTTATTATAACAAGAACAATTTATTTTTGCCCTAACCCAACTAAATATATTTTAGATTTGTTTACAGTAATTTAACACTAAACAAACACAGTGAAATATATTTTTTTCGTTAGGTTCAGAAAGATTTTGGCGAAATTATTGCATACACAAATTTTCGCTTGTCCTATATGGCAAGATGAGCGTTGCTATTTAAGACAAGATCGCAAGTTCTGCCTATTCGGCACGACATATATATATATATATGTCGTGCCGAATAGGCAGAACTTGCGATCTTGGCTTAAATAGCAACGCTCATTCTGCCATATAGGACAAGCGAAAATTTGTGTATGCAATAATTTCGCCAAAATCATTCTGAACCTAACGAAAAAAATATATTTCACTGTGTTTGTTTAGTATTAAATTATTGTAAACAAATTTAAAATATATTTAGTTGGGTTAGGCTAAAATAAATTGCGCTTGTTATAATAAGGTTAGGTAAGTTTTCTAAGTTACTTTTGGTGCAAAATTATAAATTTCTACATCAACATTAATGAAAAAAATATATCTTTAAACGTATAAGAGAAATTTTTAGAAAGGACTTAATTTTAAATGAGTTCTTGCTAATTGACCAGTTTTACATATTCGGCACGACATATATATATATATATATATATATATATATATATATATATATATATATATACATATATATACATACATATACATATATATATATATATATATATACATATATATACATACATATACATATATATATATATATATACATATATATACATACATATACATATATATATATATATATATATATATATATATATATATATAGATATATATATATATATATATACACACTTACAAAATAACCACTGACAAAAACATTTTGAAATTCAAAGCGATATTGTGAAAGCTCTTGGAATTTCACTATTTTCTCACTGTGTATTTTTTTTTTTTTTTTTTTTTTTTGCATATTGTGGTATCACATGTTTACTGTCATCTTATTATGTATATATATGATGAAATAATTAGAGAAGAATGGACACCACGAGTAACAGTTCTGATCGTGTAATTGCAAATAGTTTATTGCAAATATATAACTACTTACACAGTTTTAACCCGGTTTTATTAATAGGAAAACTTGACTGCTTATAAACTATACCACGGGTGGGACTTAAACCCGCGGTCAGAGAGTCTCAAAACTTGAGACCGTCGCGTTAGCCACTGCGCCAGCTAACTTCAATAACAATATAAACACATATGCAGTATAATGTGATTCTTTATTGACAACGTTTCGCCACACAGTGGGCTTTTTCAAGTTACAAACAGATCTACCTGGGGTGGAAGGTACGCGAGTATTTATAGTCAGGTTCAGAATGCTGTGGTCAGGTGGAGAATGCTGCATCTGATGATGTACCGAGTGGGGTTATAGAGTCTTAAATCTTGGGTAGCTTGGAAGGGAGATTGGATAATTTCGTGAGCAGACCTTCTGCAGTGTTCTTCCATTCCTATGCTCTTGTGTGGGATAGCGATGAAGAAGTTTCTTGGCAAGTGGTTCAGCTATGTTATGGAAGCCCATCAACAACATGAAGGAACCTTCCTTGAGGGGAGAATGTTAAGAAAAGAAGAGGAAAATAAAGAGGGAGTGAGAATAAGGTTAACCCAAGTATCAAGTCTTCATTTGAAATACTACCCAGGTAGGTAAGTAGGTAGGTAGAAACAAGTATTCATTGGAGATATTGCCCAGATAGGTAAATAGGCAGTTAGATAGGTAGTTACGATTTTGGTCCAGTTGAGGTACTACCCAGGTAGTATGATGAGTCACTGTGGCAGTTACACTTCCACGACTATCTCAGCTGAAGCACAAACTCTACTATTACTGCTGCACATACTTAACCCCTTCATATACTTAAACAGAATGTTCATCACAAATTGATGAGTATACACACACACACACACACACACACACACACACACACACACACACACACACACACACACACACACACACACACACACACACACACACACACACACACACACACACACACACACACACACACACACACACACGAAAGTCTAGTGTCTACTGACAAGTGCCTATGGAAAACAGTTACTAAAACATCCACATATACTGTACTGATAAGGGCAGATTGTTCGAGAGACGAGAAGTAGGTACAGGAGGGCACAGCTGGAAGTTGGAAATGCAGATAATTCACAGGGATGTTGGGAAGTAGTTTTTCAGCCTTAGAGTGTTCAGGAAGAGGAACGACCTGAACAGTGAAGTGGTAGCAGTAGAATCTATACATTGTTAAAAAAAGTAGTACAAAAAGGCTCTTGAAGCCAGAAGAGAGTGAACTCAATACCGGCCAGCGAAAAGGCGAGTTCAGGAGCTGAGACTCGACCCCCTGCAACTACATATAGGCAAATACATATAGAAAAGTACACAGAGTGCACAGCCCCATCATGGAGGTCCCATGTATGAAATCTCGAAAAAGTCCAGAGGTTTGAAATATGACTTGTCCCAGAGCTGAAGTGACTGAATTACGTAGAGAGGTTAAAGAAGTTGACCCTCGGTAGATATGATTACGACATACAAGATACTCAGAGAATTTGAATGAGAATAATGGACAATTTTTTGGAATTACGAGACATTCGAGCAAGGAATGACAGATAGAAGGTAAAGACACAGATAAGCCATTGGTATGTTAGAAAATACTTTTTCAGTCTTAGGGCAGTAAATAAGTTAAATGAGCTAAGTGAGGGAGTGGTAGAGGCAAACTCAATACACAGTTTCAAGGGTAGGTGTGTTACGTCCCACGAGGCCAGGAACAACAAAGCTAACTATTGTAGTTGAAGAGGTGGGGCCAGGAGCTGAGATTCTGTCCCTCAAACACAACTTGGTGTGTACAACTCAGTAAGTAGAAACACACTGTCATAATCTGCTGATTTTGCAGGACTGATGGAACAGCCGCAATGACTGTTCTTTATGGTGCTTTCGTCTTCTCCTGTTGCTTCTTGCCGTCGTGGCTGCTGTCGTTGTTAAAGGAGAAGTACACACTGGCACTCTCCATACTCTGCTACTCCTCCTACATCGCAGCTCAGTTCTACCCACAGATCTACACTCTCGTGCCTACAGCCTTCATCCTGGGTTTGGGGGCTGCCCCACTCTGGGCCTCCAAGTGCATTTACTTAACCAAGGTGTGGCCAGAGCAGACAAATTCGGGGATTAAATTACCTATTGTATGTGATTTATAATTTTTATAAAGATAATTAATTCTGTACCGTTGCTATAATTTTACATTATATGGTCACAGTTTACGGCTGATGTTTTTAAAATTATTTTAATACATGCAAAAGTTGGGTTTGCTTGATGGGTAAGTCACTTGAATAATAAATTTAAACCTGGAATTAATGACAGTATATCTTCAACTTCATCAGTTTAAAATATTTGCACTGTCCCTTTTCTTTTGTAGTTTTGTGGTAACAAATTATTTATTGCTTTATATAGGACTAAACATGGGGTTTTGACTGTCATATTAAATATTTAATTTTGTTATCTTCTGTAGATGACGCAGATTGTAATCATGTTTTTTTCCTCGTGAAACACAATCCAGTGAAATTATTTTTCCACTGAAACGTTGAAAATTATGGAGCACTATGAAAGTTTGATGTAGACATATCATTGGATCTGTCTCAAAATGCCCCAGTGTTGTGGAGATGTATAATTGGCTCTTCCTTGTTGTAGGTTGCGCTGAGATACGCCAGTATTGTGGGCGAGAACAGTGATGTCATCATAACAAAGTTCTTCGGCATTTTCTTCATGTTCTTCCAGTTTGCTGGAGTGTTCGGTAGCCTTATTGTTTCCTCAGGTAGAGAGCCATTGTGTTTATATTTTATGTATGAGAAAAATATG